>NC_056745.1:688508474-688720974 GCF_019279795.1 Protopterus annectens | reverse complement strand
GCAGATGTGACATTTGTGGAGGTAATTACAGGTCTGATTATGTTGGACAGAAGAAGAGCAGATGGGGTGATCTCCCTTTATGGCATGAAATGTGCTGCAGAGCTGTATGTTAGTGTGTTAGCAAAACATGCTGGCTCTGTTATAACGTTATCATTTTGTTTTAGCACACAGTTTTGTTTCTTCTTTTTAATTTTGATGTGGTTGTACAAGGCGTAGTTATTATCATCTGTCTTGATGGTAAGTTTTATCTCGTAAACCTTTGTAACTTTGGGTTGTTTTAGTGAGTTATTTCTGGATAGAATTGACCTTAGACTTGTTGCTTTGTGATGGATATGGCTTGAGGAACTTTACTGTGGTCCTTTGAATGCTTTTATCAGGGATTCTTTGGTTCTGAAGCCAGATATTTTCATTAAAACATGCTTGAGAGAACCATCTTGTTGGAATCTTCTTTCCACTCTGTGAACTGTTCCATCCATGTTTCAAAGTGATTCTATGGTTCTGGAATGGAATTTTTGATGTACTGCAGTAAGACTAGTATATTTTCACTAATCCTGTTTAACCCTATTTTCCCTCCTTCCTTTGTTTTCTTGAACTTCATATTTTCTTACACATTTTTATAATATTTATTAACATTTAAATTACCAAGGATACAGTCAAATAACTTGTATCAAAATAACTATATATAGGGGTGTGTGTGTGTGTGTGTGTGTGTGTATATGTGTGTGTGTGTGTGTGTGTGTGTGTGTGTGTGTGTGTGTGTGTGTGTGTGTGTGTGTGTGTGTACAACAAGGCAATAAAGTCTTATAGTAAACAGCTTGTTATAGCAAATGTAAAATGCTAACCAATATTTGTCTGTTTGTGTCTTTCGGCTTTTCCCGGTTAGGGGTCGCCACAGTGGAACTCTGGTCCGCTAATGATTGGTAGTGGATTTTTACGTACCGGGTTACCATCCCTGATGCACAACCTTCAACGAAGGCATGCCCTATTCACGTATGCCTCCACACAGAAGACACTCTAGCTGAGAATCAAACGGGACAACGTCTTGCTATGAGGCGACAATGCTACCGCAGCACCACCACCGCAGTACCGCCAACCAATATTTGTCCAATAAAGAATAACTTTATCCAGCATTTGAGCTCAGAGGTAAACTACTCAGTCTTAATGTAATAGTTGGTAACTCTTCATGGCTAACAGCAGTAGTGAAATTTATACATTCAGCAAATGAAGGAGTTGACTCATTTTTCTGATGTCTTGGAATTATGTTTCTAGGAATAGTTAATAGCCTTCATATGAGAGGATATCGAAATATTGGCACACACCCATGAACTGGAGCATTAAACAGAATTAATAGATTAGATAAAATAAACTTATTCAACAATAAAGTCTGCAGGAAAAGCAGAAATTGTTTCTAAACAGGGCAAATTCCCCTACAGTTGAACATCATATGTTGCCAGTCAGCTTTGACTGAGGCTTTACATCTTCAACAACAATTTCAATTTTATGGGGTATAAATAAAATCTATTTAAGAATCTGTACAAAAAAAGCATCTGAAATATTGTAGAGGTAGTTTTATGTGAGAATGATATACCCCCAGATTCACTAATCCTCCGTGTAAGACTTAATAAGTCTTACTCGGAGGCTGCAGTTTAACGGTATGACATCAGCGTGCCATGATAATGCATGAGGGCATGCTGACTCAACCGTAAGTCTTACACGGACCGTGTAAGAAAGCAGGGGGCGTGTCTGACTGCTGAGCAGTCTAAATGTCCATGCCCCTGCAAGTGTTTTAAAACTAAACAAAGCACACACACAAGAGAGAGTCCGCTCAAATGTCCCTGCACCCAACACCACTCTCCCTGATATTGTAAACCCCTATCACAGTTCTAAAATGCATAACATTAAATATATTTTTTTAAATCCCCAAAATAGCTGCCTGTATTGGCATGTGTGTGCACGGGTGTGCCCATTGTTTAGCTAGAGTTAGCAATTTTGACATGGAAGAGCATAAGAAAGAATGTTAATGCAAATCACACCAAATAGCAATAGCATAATGGTAGAGCGTTCGCGCAAAGAAGATGCATTCACTATTCAAGTCCCACCACTCCCCTTCGTATTTATTTTTTAAATCAGTATATGAAATAATACCTGACAAATATGTTTAAACATTACTAAAAAGCAGTGAAATGGCCAATGTATCGGTGAACAAATTAAATATTTTAAAGGATCCTGATATAAAATTGCCTGCAGTTAAGCAGCGCTTCACCCAGCGCAATAGAGTTGCCCATAGTTTAATAGTACTTTACCTAGCGCGAAAGAGGTGCCCACAGTTTAATAGCACTTTACCTAGCACAATAGAGTTGCCCATTGTTTCATAGCACTTTACCCAGCGCAGTAGAGTTGCCCATAGTTCAATGGTGCTTTACCCAGTGCAATGTGTTTGCGTGGACATGCGTGCCGCGCCAACCAGGACATCGTAGGGCACCGAGGAGCAATATAGAGCAAAGTTGCTTAAATGCAGCCACACCCCCTAGCTTGTCTGGATAGTATGAAAATAAAATGAATGACAAGGTTCGAACCCAGGACTCTGTGCATCACAAGCAAAGTAGAGAACCACTAAGCCATGACAACATAGGGGAAATAGCCACTATTAACATTTATGTACTTACATATGGTAGTTTAACCATTACTAAGCAGGTCTGCAGTCAGCCAAGAATTTTACAAAATGGCCAATCACAAAAAAGTGCAGGAAATGTGGCATATTTAAGCCCCACAGGCGGGAATACACACCATAACTGATTGCAGCTCACATCTGCAGTTAGAATGTCTGGTGTCGGAGAGGGAACATGCTTCTGAGCACAACATTGCGGCATCGAGGAGTCCAAATACATGGTTTGGCTCCTTGTCCACGGTCACAAGTCAAGACTCCTGCAGGGCCAGTTCCAAGGGACGGAGTACAAGGCAGAGGCTTGGAACCGGTTAGCTCGTGACCTCACCAGTGCCACAGGCATTCATCGGACTGGTGAGCAGGTCCGTCACCACCATGCAGACCTGAAGAGAAGAAAGCAGGACCATCTGAACCAGTGGATACAGGAGCCCTGTGGGATGTGGGATGCCCCACAACTGAGTATGTAGCCATGGAATGCAGTATGTAAGAATTGATAATGGAGTATGTATAATGGATAGGTATGTCTCAATATCCCTTCATTTACTTTACAGCTGCAGGTGACCATGCTATGAATCAGCAAGCCTATGCTGATAGGCTGCTAATGCTGCACCACCAGGCAGGTTAGTGATTATTCTGCATGTATTGTTATATAAAATATGGGAGAGAGCATGAAAGAAAGTGTTGTAGTCCAGTAATACAGCCATAACATTGCCTGAATAAGTCCTCTGCATGTATTGTCAGATAAAAACATCAGAGAGGCAGAAAAAGAGTGTAGAAACCCATTAAGAAAGGTAACATATGTCTGGAATAATATCTCTGCAGGCACTGTCATATAAAATAAGCGAGTGAGCCTGAAAAAAGATTGTTCTAACCTATTAATAAAGGTATAATATGTCTTGAACATGTCTGCCATATACACCGTTAAAACAAATAAAGGAGTGAGCCTGTGGAAAAGTGTGTAATGTCATTAATAAAGGTCTAAAACCCAGAGTGTGCCTGTGTCACAGAGTCTGAAATGTTGTTGTACCCTTGCAGTATACAAACAGTACTGTTTGAAAAGATGCTGGCAACCCAGAGTTGTGCAGTCCCATATAAAGTGGGTGATGGAAGTACTAGTAGCTGTGAAACATATATACAGTCCACAACAGGCAGTTACTGGCTGGCATGAATAAGTAAACCTGGCAAATGTGTAGCATGTTAATTTTTTCCCCAGAAATGTGAGTGTGTGTCAAGAAATGCAGGGTTCTGTACAAATCGAAGTGAAAATGTCATGTGAAAACATCCCAGATATGTAGATAAAGAAATATAAATGCAATCAAGAAATATGTAGCAGTAACATCTGCATCCTGGACAGTTAGTATGTCAGATATAGGTCAGGCATATATTGAACTAGCCAAACCCAGTACACAACCTAATGTATGGTGGCAAATGTAATAATACAGGTAGGGGATATACACTTGCAGTCACTAGGAATGTAGTGTAGACTAAAAGGTCATTATAAGATGTTAACCAAGGTTTTTTATACACCCTACTGTATGTGCATAAACCATGCAATTCCACACCTCAATGGGTATGTGTAATCTTAAATATTTGTTGGGACATATGTCCTATTGGTCTATAAATATTTGCATTCACGTTGATGCATGTGCCCTGTTTAAACACCACAATCATGGTGGCTTGTTGCTAACAAACATCCTTGCATGCTGTTGGAATAACCACTGTGGTGCAATATATGCATGTGTTATGCTTGCTGTTCAACTGTTGTACCCTTGGTGTGTTGGGTTAATGGGAATATTATTGCATGCTGTTACAACTAATCTGGAATGCTGTTTTGCTTATGTTGTAATTAAACACACCTAATCACAGAACGTATGGGAAGGCCGGTCCAAGCGGACCCACCTGTCCCTCCTCAGCCGGCGAGTGCACCTGGCACCAGCAGGTCCGGTGCCCAGCCTGGGCTCCCCTCCTCTGTTGGTCCTGTGCCACCTTCTGGTGGAAGCACTGCAGGGGATGGGGCTCATCCCCCCATGCAAGCATGGGTGGAGAAGGGCCACCTGTCACCCTTCAAAGGGTCTGGGCTGTGGTGCGTAGGGAGATCCAGCATTCAGTCGCTGATACCCTACGCCAGCTTGAGGTGAGAGTGGCACGTCTCACGGGTGCACCTGCCCATCCTACGTAGCCCCCAGCACAGCCACCCTCGGGGCTGTGAAGGTTCAGTGGTGACTGCCCATGGGTGGGGATCTCAGTTCCACTGTTACCATCTGTGGGCTCATGGGCTTGCAATTTCCAAACATCCAACCCTGTCAATTGTGTCACCCACCCCATGTGTCATACACCGCCCCTTTTTGTCTGTCTTGTCTGTTTTCCTTCCCAACTTACCTCCCCGAACATACCTACTTCCTCTACCTCACTTCCCACTTTCACCTGAAAAAAAAAAGAAAAGGGCAATCTGTACCCACAAAAAAATTATGCCCCATACATAGCTGCCCATTTCGCACACATGTCCATCGAACAAACATGTAAGCTGATAATTAGAATTGGCAGTACAACATACTTTGTTGTCCTCACCCCCCTCTCAGGGGTGGAAGGTTTCAAATTACACTCCAAATTCATTGCATATGCACAGCTGTTGCTGTTAAAGAAATGGGCAGCTATGGACCTTCCCTACACCCGTCCTGCACAGCCCGAGCTTGTTTACCTACTGTGTGTTCCTCTATGTGCCCCTTGTTTTCACCACTTTCCTATTTCCCCATTTTCTTTTCTTTAAAAGAAATTAGCATGGGGGTTAGAAGGAGTAAGCACTTTTAAGCAGTAGTTAGCGGGTTTGCACCAGTGTGCACATGTGTGCGCTTAGCTAAGCATTGCTAAGCATCATGCAAACTCACGCAAACCCACTTACAACTGCTTAAAAGTGCCTTAGTCACTCTATGGCAGGGCCCTTGTAATGCTCAGCAGCAAAATAAAATACACCTGTCAGTCTCGAACTCAAGACCTTGGACTCACAAGACTGCATGAAGTACCACTAAGCCACAGCAGATATACAATTATCTGGTGCTGAAAGAAATATATCATGCATTACAATGAGTGAATGTAAAGGAGAATAGGAATATCATAACACAAATCTTGTTCTGTGGCCCTTAACCAGCAAGTGTTGTGGAATTGCATGACATGACGGTGAAAAGAGAACCAGCCATGCTAGTAGGGAATAATGTGACAGTAGTACCTTACAAACCCCACACAGTATCAGAGCAGGATAAACACTGGCATATTTGAATAGGTCAGAGGCCAGACCACCCAACTGTGACTGATTTACAGGGATGTCCCTGATTTGCAAACAAATGTTAGCTGTGCCGCTCTGACTCCCTGTGAAATGTACTAACAGTAGGCAGAAAGGTGGGGAATCTCACTTAATGAAAAATGTCAATAAGTGAGAGTAGACACTGCTTGCATGTCAGAAAAGATGTAGTAATACATATGCTCTGAATCCCCCAAAGTCTCAACAGCAAAATATCTGAAATATATCACAGGTGTATCCCACTTATATGTACCTTTCCCTGAGGCTGTTCAAATATTTACCTGAGAGTATCTGAGGCCTGGAAGTGTCAGAAATACACAGGCATATCAGCTTGTCTGCTGTTACACACTCAGCAAATAGCTGTAGAATGAATTCCACAAGCATGCCCGTATGTAGGAGTACACCACAGAAATATCAAAGGATGTAGCCATGTACTGCTAGCAACCACCTGTGACAATGCCATTGTTCAGGTGCTGAAAAGACTGGTGTGGTGCACAGTCAATGAATACTAGGCTAACCTCTGTCTACCATCTGGATATGTCCACAGGTGGAAGCTACTGAGACAGACTACTAGCCTTTAAAGTCTAACAGGTACACAGCAACTCTGCATGTTCAGCAAGATAAACAGCACACGATAATAAATAATGCTCTCCGCAGTTCTGCACCCCTACCCAAAAGTACCATACACCTGTGTAGCCAGGCACACCCACGGGTGTAGGTAGGCATACACAGTACTGAAATATGTCCAGTTGTCCTGAGCAGATTGTGCTAATGTCAACACAAACAAACCACAAACTGTTCAGAAGTGAGTAATGTACTAACGACAGTATAGCAGTTCACAAACAGTGCATGTGTCTGATATTCATAATTGGTAGTACAACATACTTAGTTGTCCTCACCCCTCTCTCAGGGGTGGAAGTTTTCAAATTTCACTCCTAATGTATTGCATATGCACATCTGTTGCTGGTAAAGAAACGGGCAGCTATGGACCTTCCCCACACCCATCCTGTACATCCCGAGCTGGTTTCCCTACTGTCTTCCCCTCTTTGTGCAACCTTTATCACCACATTCCTATCTCCCCATTTACTTTTCTGCCAAAGAAATGAGCGCAGGGGTTAGCGAGAGTAAGCACTTGTAAACAGTAGTAAGCGGGTTTGCACCAGTGTGCGCATGTGTGCGCTTAGCTAAGCATCACACAAACCCATGCAAACCCGCTTACAACTGCTTAAAAGTGCCTTAGTCACTATGTATAACAGGGCCCTTGTACTGCTCAGCAGCAAAATAAAATATCCTTGTCAGTCTCGAACCCCACACATTGGACTCACCAGTCTGTATGAAGTACCACTAAGCCATAGCAGACATACAATAACTTTGTGCTGTAAGAAATATATCATGCATTACAATGAGTGAATGCAAAGGGAAAATAGGAAACCCATAGGAACACATTGCAATAACTACTGTTGTATGCCAGTTAATTCTCTAATTCGAAAAGAAAGTACATACTCCCATGTATCCAGTGTTAGCATTAGGAGGTGTGAGTAAACTTACACACTGAGAAGAGTTCACTGGAAGAAGCAACAGTCAGCTTTCAGTCCAACATGCATATCACTGGCTACAACCCTAGCTTCAGATATGAGACATATACTAACCTTCTGACTGAGACAACAGTGTCCACAGCAAACAAGCATGGGCCTCACCTTGCACAACTGAAAGGGCTATGCCTACCTAACCTAGCATTTTATAGCAGTGTCCTGCAATCACAGTGAGTACTGCAATTACCACACAGCAGGCTGAATGCAATTACTAAATGGTGGGCACCAGTTGGTGCAGAGGCCATCACATGCACATGTGCAGATACCTAGAAAAGCAGCCTGTACTTGCTGTCCACACATGCAATAATATCATTGCACCAACTGAGAGAGAGAGAGAGACAGACAGACAGAGAAAGACAGACAGACAGAGACAAACAGGCTGTAAGAGAGAGACACTGAAAAGAAAGACCAATAGACACAGAGGAAACCAAAACCAAAAAAAAAATAAATAAATAACAAATCAACAGCTACAACAGACGGAGGTGAGGAATACAAAGGTAAGGTATGTAACAGATATGTATTTGCTGGCATCTGCTTGATGTGTCTGAAGGGTACTCTACATACTATGAATCATCCATATGTGGCAGCAGTCTGTATCTATATGTATGTGCACATGTGCATAGGGCAAGGGACATACTGCAACTGTTAGTGAAGGCTGGACATATATATGATGTTGAAGGTTGCTATGTGCACATATGTATGTAGGTTGTAGTGTGTGGCATTGCAGACAGCAAGCAGTGCTAGTATATGTCATGTGGTGGTTAAACGCTGTGGGACTGAGCTACAGGCAGTGAGGGCTGCTACAGCTATATGGCCTGAGGACAGCAAAATGCATTCTGCACAACACTGTGCAATATTATTACATAACCGTATGTCTCACAACTGCTGCATAATTGACATCCCCACCATGAAAGCTGGGCAGTATATGTGCCTATATGTGCATCTATATGTACAGCAATGGATGTATACATGTATGTGTGTGTGTGTGTGTGTGTGTGTGTGTGTGTGTGTATGTGTGTGTGTATATATATATATATATATATATATATATATATATATATATATATATATATATATATATATATATATAGATAGATATATTGATATATAGATATATATAGATATATATAGATATATATATATATATATATATATATATATATATATATATATATATATATAGAGAGAGAGAGAGAGAGAGAGGGAGACACGGGGTCATACGTACTGCAACAGGTGCCTGTTGACCAAGGCATGGACTGAACACCAGTGTTGGTACTGCAGTGCCATACCCCATTCCAAAACACTTTACCCAGTAACTACCACATAGGTGGTAGCCTGCCTAACACTGAAGGTGTCAGAAGGGAACATGGGACACAAGTGGAAGTAGCCTCCCCTTTGATGATCACAGTGCCACACTAGTCTTGTAATCTGTCTATGTGGTACGTGTCATCACAAAAGGTGTGTCATCTAGGGAAATATAGGTCAGTGTTCCCCTTTACTCATCACAATGCCCCATGTGGTATGTACCTCACATGACAACTACAGCAAGTGGAAAGGCCACAGACATACCTCACAAAGAGGAATACTGCCCTCAAACACATGCCCTATGCAGACTGACTCACAAAACCACAGCTAGAGTGCGTTGCATACCGCCCATCCAGAGGTTACCTCTGCTGGACATACAGAGGTATGTCACACCCATAGCAGTCGGCCAACCACCATGTCAACACCTCACAATCCCTCCGGGCTACATGACCTAGGGCCCTAATCCTCGCCACCTCACTAAACAGCACATGCTGGAGGTACAGGTTCCTATCCACAAATATGCCATACTCTGGACTAAACCACCCAGCATTAACAAACAAGGCTCCTCATTAGCAGATGTCATACATACCCCTGATGATTGTTTGGGAGATAGGTAATATGCCCTGGGAGTCAACTCTGTGTATCCAGTTGACAGGAGCAAGTGAAATCACATTACATGTGTGTCAAAGGCCAGGGTAGCATATGGCTAGGCTGCTCTAGGCCCTAGGGCCAATAGCATATTACCTACCTATGACACAATGCACACACACATGTACTCAGTGCAATACCTGCTATGTGAGGTGGAATGAGTGTGACAGTGAATGTGTGCAAGGTCTGTAAAGGTGTGATAGCTTAGTGTGAGGTTGTTTCTGTCATGGTAGTTTGTGCCCTAGGTGTGAGGCCAGAGAAAGATGTGTCAGTTATTGGGATGCAGACATAGTTGGATGGCATATGTTGTGACGTAGTTCCTTGTGTACGATTGTGGTGTCCCATTGTAGGCTGAAGCAATACATGTATGCTCAGTAAGTGGTACTGCTGGTGAATCCATCTCACATATGAACTGTTGTACTACCTGAAGCTGTAGGCCTAAACAGCACAGTATGGTGTATGTTCACATTCCCTGGTAACACTGTCTTGTGTGTTTCCTGTAGTCTGCACAGATTACATACCTCAGGCATAGGTATCTGTAAGTAGGGGCACACAGTACTGTAAGGTACACAGGTAATGCTCATCTGTGTCGGCATACATTTGTGTGTTGTATGTATGTCTGATGTGTGTGTGATGATGCCTGTACCATGCCCGCAATCACATGTGTGTTACAGGGTATGTGTGTGTACCTAGCAACATGTATACTCTGTTACAGCAGTATGCCAGCTATATTAACAACCGTGCACATATGTTAGGTAGGGGTATGGCATCAACGACTAGGGTGGTTTACTGGTAATACTGTAAATGTACTTTACATTCATTGCATTGGATGACATATTTCTTCATGCATTAGCTTGATATATACCCACGTGGTGAGGTTGTGCATTCTATCCCAAACAGTGTGCCGAATACTGGTGTATACTGGTTTGTTATATGGAGTTTGGCAGGCACTGTCAGCCTGTTGTGGGGCTGAGCACTGATATGTGGTATTGAACGTGTGTATCCTCTGACAGACAAACAGATACTATATATATAGTTATATTATAGTTAAGTGATATCTGTACTTAATAATGTTAAGTGTGCCACATGACTTGCTCACACATATCGTTTAATTGTCTTAGAGGGTTATGGCTCATCAATGCAATCCATCATATACAGCTGCGGAGGAACAGGAAATACACAACAGCCTGGTGCAGCACTATACACTGCTGTTTTCCAGGGCCAGCCAGCACCAGCATGAGCGTACTGCACTGTGGCAAGATCATGTTCATCGGGTAAATGACATAGGCATGCATAACCAGACATATGAGCAGGTACGCCATCACTGCAGTGATTTAATTAGACATGTCCGGCGGAATGCGTCTGATATCCATAGACAACAGCTTGCCACAGGTGGTGGGACAGCCATATATCCCCCCTCACCAGAGTGGAGGAGCTGCTCCTAAGCGTGGTGGCTCCTGGCCTACAGCAGCAACAGCATCACACATGTGTCATCATGGAGGCCGGAGCCACCCAGCATGATGACATGGAGCATGCAGGTAATATGCCCTAGCTGTAGACTACTGTTACCTGTATTGTTAGAATATGCATATGTGGGATGTGTACTGTGTGTTCAGCAGTTGTGCTGCCTATTGTGTGCAATACTGATATTTGGAATAGTATCTGTATACCTGTGACTGTTGACTGTTGTTCTACTGTAGGTTAGTACACTCACAGTAGCAATGCCACAGTTGTGGCCACTGACAAACTGTGTCATATTCTTGTAGGTCCCTCTGGTGTGACAGCAGGGCAGATGATACATGCTGGTGAGTGTGTTAACACTTTAATATTGGTAATGACATGTGCATGTCATAGGTGAGGTGTAGGCCATGTACACGTAACACACCTATGCATAATGCATGCTGTGCATGTTTGCTGTGAGACATTAAACATCTCAGTAAAGTCAGTAGCTGCCTCAATCACATGCAATGCACAGAGCAACAGACACATTTGTGGCAACACTGTATGGCATATTGGATATGCATAGTTTCTACAGCTGCACACAACAGAACACGTTTATCATATGCAGTACACAAAAACATGCTACATTTGGCATTACCACACACCCACTGTAAGGTCACACTTCAGTATCCCACGTCATGCACGCACACACATGATGTACCTCAGGGGTAGAGGCCTATCATGGGGCTGTGCAACACTCTTCAACACATAACACAGTCATGTTAGGCAATGCTCCCTATTGGGCACCTCACACACCCATGTACAAAGTGGCTGTGTAATTGTGAACGTAGCCACGGCACTGCAGTTCAGGTACAGCACGCTAGGCATTGGTCATGCACACATTAGTAGCTGTGAGTGACCACAAGATGCATGATGATGATGATGGCACAGGGTAATACACCCCATCCAGTTACAGTGACCACAGTACTACTCATAGCAGTCATTGCAGTGCACCTCAATGTTGTGTGTGTGCAAACATATGCACCTATACACAATATGCATAGCATGTTGTGTGTGTGCTTACATATACCAGTATACACAATATGCACAGCAGTCGCCATCTGAACAAAGTGTCACATATATGTCCTGGAATGCTAGTGGGTGTATAGGTCACATGACACACATTGGGTATGTGTGGTGTTTAATGTTGCAGTCATGTAGCATGCCATGCCATGGCTGGCACCAACATATCTACAATATGTCCCACACTCACCATAACCACTGTACACTGGCCATGTTGAGCATTGGGATTCCTTCATGTCAACATGCACCACTCATCCCGTGTGTGTACATAGCATGCATGTGCTACACCTGTGCCCACTATTATATGCTAGGGACACAGACACTGTACTCAGACATGGAAATATATGTGTCACACAGATAATACATGCAGACATGGCATGTATTCCTGTGAGTGATGGTGCACAGGGCATTGCAGAGCTGATAATACTTGCACAGCAATGTTGTGTCCAGGTACACATTGTGTTCCAGGGTGTAGCCAATCACTGAACAACTACACAGTTGCATCAAAGCCATGTACACTGCCATGAAATAGGGGAGTCTACACTTGCACTGCATGGTCTTGTGCAACACATATTCTGCATGCTGACCCATGTGTGGTGACTGTTTGCCTTGTGATACTGATACCCACCTTCACCCACTATAGAGTATGTGTTGGATCGCTGGTGTGTGTGTGTATGTGCTGTAGTGAGGAGTGTATATGGGTGCATGTGTGCATGTGTGCCTGTGTTCATGTGTTCATGTGTGCATGTGTGCATGTGTGCATGTGTGCATGTGTTCATGTGTTCATGTGTTCATGTGTGCATGTGTGCATGTGTGCATGCATCATGTGCAGACTGTAAAGTGTGTTTCCTGTCTTCCGCTCACAGGTGCTGAGTTAGGGGTGGCCGAAAGCAGCAGGGAACCTGAAGCCACTGCCATGAATAGTGGTGATGATGAGGCATGTATTCTGGCAAAGGAAGGTTTGACAGGGTCTGTTGTTGGTCTGCCAGTCGACAGTACACAGCATTCAACCCCATCCATGCACACACTCATACTGTCAATGCATCCCTCATCACCAATGGCCATAGGCGAGGGACAGCATACAGTTGGCATTGACCAGGAGAGTGTGGTACCCATGGCACTTGCATCCCCTCACAGCAGCCATAGCCTGATTCCTGGAATGGTACCACATAGGCACAGGTCCAGGGGTTCTCGTGGGAGCACCGCTGGTCATATTGCCCCTGGCAGACGTGCCTTCATAGGTCTTACAACATCCAGGCTGTAATGCAGGCTCATGCACGTATGGAACGGTATACCAGACAGGGACGTAGGACACAGAGGGCCCATTACACCGCTATCAATGACAGCATCCGTGACCTTGCCGGTGCCATCCGGAATTACACTGAGGTCATTGATAGACATTGGGGGGAGACAGTAGATGCCCTCCACAATATGTCTTCCATGAGCCAGGACCGTGCTGGATGGTTGTGACGTTGACTCGGACGCATGCCAGCAACAGCTGGTAGTGATCGCGGACGGCCCACAGTTGACAGCCGCTTCCGTAGTCCATTGACCGCCCCAGTAGACCATGTGCACGTGGCTCTGGCCAGTCCCAGCAGGGACATGGGTCCAGTCATCATACCTCTGCCTCTGATGACACTACCCAATCGGGGTTGGTACCCAATACTGTCAGTAGCACCACTGCCAGGCACATGTACTGTGTCCATGGCTGGAGACAGTGATCTGTAGAGCCTAGCAGGTGCAGTCTGTGGCTGTCCCACAAACTACCGTATATGGCAGCCACATGGTGGAGCTGTGTGCATGCAGACACACACACATTAACCAAACAACAAGGGCTCACACATACACACACACATTACATCAACTTTGGTCCATGCTGTACTGTTGTTCCTCACATACACACACACACACACACACACACACACACACACACACACACACACACACACACACATGTCGATTGGATGGGTCAATGTCAGGCTCTGGCAAACAACAACACACCCTGTGCATATGATGATACCTGTGTCACCTCCTGTCATCTGTAACATTGATGCAGGGACAGGCTAACATGGTGCTGATGCACAGGGTGACATTATAGCAGTGTAGCAATATTAGCAATTTGTCAACAGAAAAGTGTAATGACATCCTTGTAGGTATGTCTGAGCAGGCATTATGCATCAAAACTCTAATTGTCAATGTAGCATTGTTTACACCACTGTTAGGTCTGAGTATGTATTGTCCACCCATGTGCCACTTGCCTGAAGTGTAATGTGTTGCCAGCATGTGTTAGTGAGTGGACAGTACGTGTGTGATATGTGCAGTACAGATTAGCAAGTATACATCTGTGAACATGGTGGGTGCGCACTGTCTGCATGGACGTGCATGGTGGACACATGGGACATGTGGCATACCCTGTTGTACACATTGTTAACATCTCATAGTATCTTTCAATGGCCAGTATGCATTCTACTACAGTTATGTACTAACATGGGTCCACATGTGTGTATGACATGGGTTGACACTATGCTGTGGGTGATACTGTTAATATCTGTCAATGATTTGCGGTCTGGTAGTATACACAACCTCAACAGCATGACTATAAGCAATCATTGGATGATGTCCTGACAAATGACACACAGTTGTAGGGAACTCAGTAACAGTTGGATCCTTCCGGTACTATACTCTAACACTAACCAGTGGTATTGACCACCACCCATTCCTGGGACCACACATGTTTGGCATATAGCCCCCTTAGGTACATGCAAACACACTAGGGATGTGTCCATCCACATCTGAAAATGCATGCATTGGCCTACAATGCATTCCCTGGATGGGACGCATATCCTACACAAGGGTATCATACAGACAGATACCTGTTGTCTGATACATGCTGTATAGCACTAAGCTGGCTATGGCATAGTCATCCACATTTACTATACATACTATCCCATCAGTACCACATCGATGGTAGACCTCAACATGTATGTTGGGTACCAATGTGTACATACAGCCTCGTGTTATGTCATGTGTCCCTTGGAATCCACATATCCATAGGTATTGTGGAGTCCCTCGGTGTATCACATAAGACATTAGAGGCCTGAATGCATATCCACAAGGCAGTTGTACACCTATACAGACTGTCCATTATTGCCAGTCGTTGTTGTGTATGAACATGTCTGACATATACCCCAGGCATATACCCTCACTCACACTACTCTTTAGTAACTGTCATGGGTGTGTGTGGCACAGATGACCTTGGCCACAGATCACAACAGTGGACGGCCTTGTCACATACATACATATGTGACCTACGATCTGAGAAGCAGCGGCTCAATCTGTCAATGGAAACAGATTTATTCATGTAGTATGCAGGCTTCACACCTATGTACTGATTGAGGGGACATGTGCACATATATATTTGCCACGTAGATACCTGATGTGTGCAATGCACTTACTGTTTTAATCATATGTCCTACCATAGTAGGACCAAAACCCACACTGCATTGACCAACAGTGACACACACACTGTCAGTGTTTGCAGGATTCAAACCCCTACCTAACTATGTTATGATACTAGTGAGAGATGCATTAACATGGCATGTTCTTTGTTTTACTGGCTGGTTTCACTTCTCCGTCTGTATTTGTAGGATGGTGACATCATCAGACTTTCCAAAGAGGAATGTACCTCTTTTAGTGAGTTTTCCCAGTCTCCAAAAAGGGCACTCCTCTCAAATGACACTGCACACATACACAGTCAGTGTTTACAGGATGCAAACCCCTACCTAATTATGTTATGATACTAGAGAGAGATGCATTAACATGGCGTGCTATTTGCTTTACTGGCTGGTTTCCCTTCTCCTGCTGTATTTGTAGGATGGTGACATCATCAGACTTTCCAAAGAGGAATGTACCTCTTTTAGTGAGTTTTCCCAGTCTCCAAAAAGGGCACTCCTCTCAAAACAACCTGCACACATACACACCCCCCACCCACACAGTCAGCATTTGCAGGATTCAAACCCCTACCTAACTATGTTATGATACTAGAGAGAGATGCATTAACACGGTGTGCTATTAGCTTTATTGGCTGATTTCCCTTCTTCTGCTGTATTTATAGGATAGTGACATCATCAGACTGGACATGGTGATGTGTGTACACTTTGTTTTATGCCATTCCAGGAATGGTCCATGTGGGTCAGCAGGTCTCAACAGCTTGAACAGGAACTCATAATCCTTACCTTGTGTGATCTATCTGTGGACACATTGACATTCCTTCATATGTCAACACATATTTATGCACAGCTTGTTGGTTTTGTGGATACTACATGTGTCTGGGATGTTGATAAAGGGCTATTCAAAGTCTATGTGAGACATGTGTAGCTGTGTTCAGTGATGTATGCCCTGAGTGGCTGCCTTGCAAACAGTCTAGCATGTTTGGGAACCATGATCTGCACATGAACATACCACAGTTGGTTGGGTTGTATGTATGTCAGCTTCCAATAGCTCTGTTTATGACTTCAATCATGATGGACTCCATGACCTTGCAGATCAGACTTCATAGGCATACTGGACTGTACTTCCCATGGTGTGTTGTGCACCAACACTTGTAGGGAGTGCCATATGTTGCTGTAACACATTCAAAGCTTCCACATCCTGTGTAGGGGGTGAGGCTCAGCTGACTGTTCAGGTGCAGGATTTGTTTGTTCTGTAGTTTATGCATGACACATATTGGGAATCAATGTATTCCACTTGCTGCCATGCTTTTGGCATTGTGGGTAGCTGCTCATCCATTCTACATGTGATATCTCCTGGTATGATGATATGGACTATTGTCAGTGGGAGGTGGGTATGTATATATGGGCCTGTCTGTGAGGATGTCGGCATTGTCAGTCAGGTACAGTTGGCCCTGACTCAGGTCATATATGGGTGTACATTGCTATTTATGACATAGCTGAAGGAGGTGGCATGATTCAGTCTGGACTCCTTCTCAGCTACTCTTTACAAAACAGCAACGAACCTGAGCACTAATCCCTGTTATACTCTTTTACACACTTAACATCCTACTGATCCTTTGTGGTCAGGCTACAGAGTATGTCATCATAATATCCTGGCATGTCTAGGGATCAGTTTCGTGTGTACTCTCCAGTCCAGCTGGTGAATATTGTGATGTTGACACAATGTCACATCTGCCTCATGTACACAGACAACCCTCTCCTCCTCCCAAGAAACTCAGATATATGTGTGAGATGCACCTATATAGACATACAGGGTGCTGAACTCTCTCGATCCATGATTGGCACAGTCTATCAGGTGGTGAAAGTAACCACACACACCACATATCAGTCTCACATATCCTCTAGTGACAGCACTCAAACCACATTATCACACATAGACATACCCGGATGCTGTAAATGAACTCTGCCTAAGCAGCAGAGACCTCCAAAGCAGACACACACACAACTGCTACCCCATTACAATACCCACATATCACATAGTTCACAATGTCAGTGTGCCACACAGTCACTGCCCTTCAGGCTAAACAACACACCTAATACACTTGTAATAGGTGACACTTATTGTCAGACACACTGATGTACCACTCACCAGTCCAAACAAGTGAATAGTCACTTTGGGCTGTCTGTCGGATGCCAGGATCTGCCACATAACACATGCAGTCAGGTCACTCCAAAGTAAGTACAGGACTGGCACCATCATTGTCCATGCTGGTGCGTAAAACCTCAGATATTACTCCCTGGACCACATGACATGATACATGGAGGAACACTCTGATCATGTAGCCCAGGCCAGTATGACCCTGACCTTGTCTAGCATCTTACACCCACCAATTATGATGTCACAGTATACAGACAAACATATCACATTTAACAGTTGGCTAACAAATTGGTGTCATTCATAGGGGATACAGTGTCTGTCAGCCTGTTGTGACATGCTCGACATGCCATGTAGCTTCACTATGGACAGCTTGCACCTGTCACCCTTGGACTTTTGAATGCTGGCTAAGGCTCTTGCTACCACCATAGTGCCTTTTTTAAGCAGGGCGCAAAAGACAAGCCCACCTCTATAGACATTACAGGTTAAATGAAACTAAGGATAATGCTGCTCAACACCAGATGTTTTACCCTCATATTGCGGCCACTCAGGACTCTCCTCAGTATGGAGGATAGCGATATCTGTGCATTAACAGACGCCTGGTTCAGGCTCACTTATGCACACCAGCACTACCAGGTTAGGTTTCATAACATGCTTTCTGACCACAAGACTTGGAACAGACAACACAACTAGGGGGAGTATCCATATACATCACAGATACACACACCTCTGGGTTAGTAGCACTGCACAAAGCATCACAGACGATACATATACAACTACCATTGTGCAAAACTGCCTTTCAGTTTGTTGCCTGCTACAGACCACCCTCCCAAACTCAGGAACCACACTCGGCTTTCATGGGAACTATGGAGAATATGAAGGTCTCCACAAACACCATTATATTGGGTGACTTCAAATACACAAATATTGACTGGGGATACTACTCAAGCCCCAACACCCTCGCCCAACAGTCGCTACAATTTGTAGACTCATATGCTATGGCACAACCAGTCAGCACAGCCACAAGGGTGAATACATATTGGACCTGATCATCACCAATATGGGGACTCTATGTTCCACACCAGCGATATACCACTCATTGGTAAGGTCAGAACATACATGTATCTCACTGGACATACATATACTCTCCACACACCCATCCTGGGTAATCTTGGTGAACTTCTCATGAGCCAACGTCTCACTTCACCAAAGCAAGGTGGTATCATTCAGAGACCCTGAGACAGTGGCAAATACGGTATAGACTGCTGACTCCTTTACATACACATTCTATGGACACCTAGTGGACTGCATGGATTGTGCTATCCCAAATAACAACGGGACTCACTCCTCCAATGGCAGGGGACCTGTCTGGTAGACCCAAGCCATTAATAAGCTGTACAACGTCAGGAGGAAGCTACTACATGATAGAGCACAATCCCAGTCAGGGAAGGCATCTGTGATCTGTACTAGCAGACAGCTATGATCACTCATGAACTTTTCTTAGGGCCGCTTCTACCGGACAATTGCACCAGACACATAGGACTATCACACGGCCTTCTTCATTATGTCAGGAACTTGGGTGGACACTCACTGATATGCTGTGAGTTACTGCATACTGACTAAACTTACCCTGAACCCACTGGCATTGCCTACATCCAGGCAAACAGGTTCAGTGCAGATGTCCCCCCCCCATACCCCCTAAGGAGCAACTATCCATCCCAACAGAGTGTAAGCTCCCTGACATCACACAGTAACAGGTGAGTGCTGCCCTCCCCAAAGCATACATCACAGCATCAATGGGACCAGACGGTGTCCCGGCCTGCATCTTACACGAGCTTCATGACAGACGTCACCCTCACATTACATCACTGTTCAATATTGGAGTTACTACAGGATATGTACCCAAGGAATGGCGTACAGTGACAGTGGTCCCACTCCACAGAGTTGGTGCCACAATGGACCACAGACAATATTGCCCTATAAGCCTAACTAGCCTGTTCTGCAAAGCTATGGAGCGTATTGTCATGGGACTCATACACATAGACATCGGGAACCTACAGACACTGTGTCCTACACATTTCACCGTTGTTGTGAACAGATCTTGCCTCTTGAACCTGTTTGTATTCTTTAAACGGTTAACAGGTCCATTGACATAGGGACGGTTGTCCACATAGCCTACCTGAACCTTGCAAAACCCTTCAACACAATAACTCACTGGGCCATTATGCATAGGCTCACCAGTGTCGATATGGACACATATCTCACACGATGGATTGCTACATGGATCAGGGATAGCACCCACATGGTCAGAATTGCAGGTGCCATGTCTGACTATACACCAGTTACACGTGGCATCCCACACGGCTCGGTCCTGGGACCTCTCTTGTTCAGTATATATTTGTCTGACGTACAGGCTACCACAGGGGGAATATGGCTGACCATGTTCGCACTTGACTGCAAACTGGGTGTCATAATCAACTCTCCAGCTGCCACATGCATACTCAAATAGGGTCTCACAGAGATGGATGACTGGTGCCTGAGCCATGGCCTACAGCTAAATGCCATTATTTGCATAGTCATCCCCTTTGGGAATAACAACATGCCCACACATTACCACATAGGTAGTACTCCATTACATACGGTATGAGTTGTTAGGGGTTTGGGGACATAACTTGTCCGTACTGTCTCCTTTGACAATCACGTTGCCAAAGTGGTTGGACAGACCTTCTATATAGGCCACCTTATCCCATATGGTTTCACATCTAGGTCGAGTGAGGTCATTGTGCCCCTATACTCATCAGAACCATGCTTGGTTACAATACCACATTTGGGGTGTACCTTACCCGACACCTGCAGTAACTGTACTGGCCAGAGAAGTTCCTCACCAAGCAGATCTCGGGACTCACACGGATACCCTGCACAGTTCAGATGCAGTAACTCCAGCCCTACTCAGTCGCTTACCACCTACTTGGATATGATGTGTGCCTGTTGTTTACAGATATACCCAATCCAGAATTACTGGACATGCTCCACCTCAGGATATCCGACTCCCTTGGAGCTACACACTCCAAGGACATATACCTCAGCACATATGTTAATAGGACATGCTGGAGGGACAGATTCTTATCCCAGAGACTCCACTCACTCTGGATTGTAATCCCAGTTTCACATAGGCAGAGCCACCCACTGACCACCAACAGGAGACATCTTGATGACTGTATGGGTGATCGTATGTTTACCCCTGGGATATCTTCTGTGTCCCTGCTAGACAGAGGTACACTAGCCTAAAATTACATGGGCTATCTTGTGTGACCTACTATTCACACGCACAGTGTAGTAATCTGACGGGGTTGCGAATGCCAAACACACTCTGGCTAGGCTTGTACATGCCCTAGGGCAGATAGCCTAGTATCGACCTCTGAACCTATGCTAATGTTCAGGATGTACAATGTTTATTGCTGATACTTTTGCAGGTCTTTATCATCTTTGCTTTACCAGTTTCTATGAACAACTTAGGTATCTGCAGAACATATTTGATTATGACAGGGTTCCACTATATTATATATGTGTCTGTTGTCATATAACTGTGTGCACAGGGTGGATTGCTGGATAGTGAGAGGTTCCTGGGTTAACACATGCAACTCAGGAACAAACAAGAGCCAGCAACAGGTTCCCAAAGGCTTTAATGAAGTAAAATAGTGTCAAAGACACAAACACTCTCCATAACCTCAAACTAGTTTCGGTGTAGTACCTTCTTCAGTGAGGATAACAGCCATAATAATTACATAAGACATGCTCCTTATATATACATAAATAATTAATCAACTAATAACCAAATGGTTACCAATTAGTTACAAAATCAGATTTAAAGACATGCTTCACACTGAAACCTAACTAATAAGTAGGAATTCTTAAGTGCACAAACAGTGCATGAATAATACAATTTAGACAAAAATATAAATGTCAATAATATAAAGCCCAGATGTGGTGTTAAATAACTAACAAATATATATATATTATGAATATATATGTGAAAATACATTACAAATGGTCATTCAAACCTGGAAAAAAGAGCCAGGTGAATAATCCAGTATTTCTCTTTCATACTTAGGACACTCTGCCAACCAGTCTGGTTGGACCTGTTGCCCTGTACTTTATCAATGGCACAAAATATAAATTTAGCAGATGGATGCTTAACAGTATGTTGATATAGTGCATTACTAATTTTGTGAGTCCGAATGTCACTACGATGTTCACCAATTCTAGTTCGGAGGGACCTTGAGGTTTTACCACATAAAAGCTTGACACTGACATATGGCTAAATAAATCACCCAGCATGTTGAACAATTGGCAAATATACGTATATCAAATATCTTACTAGTATTGGCACTAGAAAATTCCTTAGTTTTATTAATACTTAAACAGGAAGTGCAATGACCACAGGAAAGTCCCCAACAACTCATCACCAAAAGAGTAAGTTGTCTGTATGTTGCACCTCCACTGTCCTGATGTTTATAATGAGAGAATAACGTGCCCAAAGTTTTGCCCCTCCTGTAAGAAATAGAACATCAGTCAAAATATGTAAGATGTTCATTAGCCAAAAGTATATTCCAATTGTTATTCAACACATTTCTGATCAATTGATGATTTTTCCCAAATGTAGTAATAAATCTAATGGTATCACCTTTATCAGTATCCCTGCTCTGATATTTTAAAAGATCTGATCTAGACTGCTGATCTGTCCACAACCTGGCACTGGATATGTCCCTCATAGAATAACCTCTATCAAGAAATCTATAATTTAAATCCTGGATGGCATCTTCATGATCCTGAGGAGATGAATTAATACGTTTAAGACGCAGATATTGTGATTTGGGGATGTTGGATGGTGTGGCGTGGGTGCATACTGGAAGAATGAAGTAGAGTATTAAATTGTGGATACTTCCTATGTATTTTAGTGCTTAGGTATTGTCCTCATTCCGATATACCGTGACATCCAAAAAGTCAATGGTACATTTATGGTATGTTATAGAATTCAATACCCCAAACATTGCTGTTCAAATGTTCCACAAATTCCATCAAATATTCAACATCCACGCCACACCATCCAACAATCATCAAGATAACGTCTCCAAATATCCATCTCCTCTAAGTAAATGTTGTGCAAAGGATCATATATGAGACATTCCTCCAGGTATGCCATAAAGAGGTCAGCATATATGGGGGCAAAGGAAGCCCCATAGCTGTACTCTAAGTTGCCAATAGCAGTCACCCTGGAAGAAAAACATTTTTATTCAAAACATGCTCTGATAAACATACCAGTAGCGTGTTAAATCCAGGTGGGTATAGATCAGATCTTTGAAGCCAATAATCTAACGCCTGTAGCCCAATGAGGGATACTGTTATAAAGGATTTCACATCTAAAGTACACATTGTCCAATCTGGATCTAATTGTGTATCAACCACGATGTTGAGAAACTCCGTGGTGTCCTGTATCTGACTCTGACCATAGGCAATAGTGGCTTAAGATATGATGTTAGAAAAACCGATATGGGTTCTGTAAGGGATCCATGACCAGACACAATAGGTCTCCCAGGAGGAGCACTGAGACTTGTGAATTTTGGGTAACAGATAAAGAATCTGCTTTTGTGGATCATCTACTTGAAGGTGACTGGCAGTTTTGGATGAAATAATACCTTCTTGTACTGCTTGTTGGATAAATACGTCAATGTCATGTTTAAACTGGGGTGTGGGATCTATCCTCATATGCTTATAGCATTGGGCATCAGACAACTGTCTTAATCCTTCCTGTACATAATAGTCATTATTTAGGACAACCACCGTACCCCCCTTATCCGCCTGAATGATGACAATATTATGATTTTGTCTCAATTCAAACAAAGCTTCCCTCTCTGAAGGTGTGATATTGTCCTGAGCTATATTAATATTAAAGTTGGGAAAATGTAGGTCCCTTAAAACAGCTTGTTGGAAAATCCCAACGTTTTTATTCATTGAGGCTGGAATGTTGATTTTTAAATATAAAATCAGTAGATCTTTGAGTGACCTGATTACTCTGATCCTGAAAGAAAATTTTAAATTCAACTTCCTACAAAATTCAATAACATCAACCGATACAGAATAATGATCTGAGAAAAACTTGGGACAAAACCCAATCCTTTATTAAGAACACAATGTTGTTCCTTAGTCAGTGTATGATCAGACAAATTTAGGACATTGTCAAAAGGTTGAACTATTTGTTCAGCAATGCCTGAACTAACCCGTCATAGAGTCTGTATTTGTATCTGCTCTATGCTTCCTCCCCTCGATTTCCCAACATGTTTAAAGGAACTTTGATTGATTTTCTTTTTACAGGGATCTGACACTGGTGCCTCCTCGCTGTCAGTGTAGGATGACTCCTCCTGAGGTACTGGTGTAACTAGAATCATGATGTTTTAAAATTGACCTAGGTCTTTTCTTTGATTTACCCACATTTACCATTGGTCCCGCGTCCCTGAATCTAACAGTCCTTTGAACCTGAAATGGCTGACCTCTCTCATAATCCTGAATATCCCTAGAAAATTTTTAAGTTTTCGATCCTTCACCATATTATCATAACCGTAAGTTCCTTGGACAACCGCTCAACACAACTAGAATATTTATTACTATCCTTGTATTTTTGGCATTCCATACTTAGATCTTGAACTTCCTTGAGCAAAATATCTACAGTTCTTTCATAATAATCCAATAAAATCTTTACAAATACCATTGAACCCTTCCTTAGGGCATCGTCCCATTCCTCTGTGAGTCTCTGTTCAGATCTTCCCACAAGAGGACATAACTTGATACGAAGGCCTCTAGGTGCTAAGCCTTATGAAAATAGGCCTTGAACAACCTTAAATGCCAAATATTGGCTCTAGCCCTCTGAGTCCTTTGTCCAATCTAGAATGCCAAATCACAACCCCCATCAGTATTTGGGTTGTTTATATTTAGGTTGTTGCTTGGGGCTTACAAGGCCAAAAATGGCTATATCCTCCCTATCAGCACACAACCCTGATAATATGTGGTCCAAGTCCATGTTAGAAAGTATGTGTTGATCAGTCATCCAAGGAAGTAACCCAATTAAGACCCAAAAAAAGACAAAATTCAAGGGACGCGGATACAATGAATAAATATAATCTACCTGGACCTAGTATATATCATGAACATGCTGTTCCAAATGGAATGGAGTCATCCCCCGTACACTGAGATAGAAAATTAAACTATGGAACATGCCTTATATCATGCTCAAAAGATGTCCAAATATGATTGTCAAATCCAAAAAAATTTTTTGGTAGACAATATAAGAAAAAAAATATATAAATTTGTCACTACCTAGAGTAGACAATGCATGTAATGCAATCATTAACATATGCCAAAACACATAAATTCAAAGGGTAGAAAAAAGTTCTTTAAAAGAGCCCAAATCAAATGACTCCATAAAGATATTCCCATACCATAACTAAAATGGCCATAGAATAATAATAGTGCAAAAGGATGTACTGAACCAAATATTGTCAACTCAATAGGAGTCCATCACTAATAATAGCTGACATTAATAAAGTCCTATCCAGAAACAGTCATAATATTACAAAAATGAAAATGTCTATAAAATAATGGGCATGACCACAATAAATATGATCAAATACATCACACATGCAACTGCCAGATATGTGTGGCCCACTGCTGTACTCAGACATGGCCTAAGTGTGTGAGCATGCCCAGTTCAGGCTTTCCATGTTTTGTTGCCTGACATTTGTCTCATTTATTCAAGTGTGTGAGCATGCCCAGTGTGACCTTTCAGTATGTTGCTATCTGAGGTCCACTACATTTGTTGATGTGTGTGAACATGACCAATATTAACATTTATATTGTGTGTGTTGGAAGTCAGGTTCTGTTCTTACTGCAGGTCTCACCTTTGTGTCATAACTCGACAGAGGTTATGCTGTGCCTGCAGGGTTTCCATGAGATACTTTGCATAGACTTATCAACATTCCTTCATACAGGCTGACCACTGCAATACTGTCATGGTTTAGTGGTTCAGTACTTTAACTATATTGCACAGTATCCTGTGTTCGAGGCCCATCACTGCTTTATATTTTCATACTGAGCAGACCAGACTGCTTAAGGGCCAGTTAAGCAAATATGAGCATGTTGGCTTTTGTTCAGCTATGCCCTACTTAGACCAGGCTTGTCCGACATTGCTCAAAATTCACCAACATTGCTGGACGTTGCCCAATATTACTCAACATTGACCACAGTTGTGCTAGTTGGTGTGTGTGATTTTGTTTGCATATACTACACGGTGGTAAATGCTGTTTAGCACTGCTTTATATTGCTTAACACATGGCAATCATGCCTCAGGTGGTGCTGCAGGACTGCCTATGTCGGATGCACATACTACACTCCCTGTACGTGTTTAAAGCAGGTAGTGTCAACTTAGGCATCCCTTTTACTATATGTGCAAGTCAGAGAGAGGTATCATTTCCAGAGTTCCTACTGAGCCAGTGTATGTGCTATGCGTTGCCTCTTTGCCAAGGCCAACGCATACTGGGAATGCCTCCTTCTGCCTACTGGGGCAGGCTCAGGTTGTTCCCCCTCCGAGTCATGCTCTGCCTGTGATGGCCTTGGCAATGGTGGGGGGCTGTTTGGCCCAGGCCTATGCTGGTCCTGCTGCATCTGTTTTCTCAGGATCATATTATGTAGCATAGCACATACCATGACAGTTTGGGTACATGTAGTTGGTGAGTACTGCAAGGCTCCACCAGATGTATCCAGGCACCAGAACCATGACTTGAGCAGCCCAAATGCACGCTCAATTACATTACGTGTTTGTGCGTGTGCCTCATTATGGCATTCCTGTTCAGGTGTGTGTGCATTTCTGATGGGTGTCATCAGCCACGGCTCCAGTGCATAGCCAGCATCCCCCACTAGGTGACCATGTGGGATGTCCCCATTGGCAAATGTCTGGTACAGTTGCGTCAGATGCCAGATATGGGAATCATGGTAGCTTCCAGGGCAGCCAGCACACACATTCAGTATTATGCCCTGGGCATCACACACAACGTGGCATTTGATGGAGGGGAAGCCCTTGCGGTTGAAGTAGACCCTACCCTGCTCACCGGCTGGTGCTTTAATGCATATGTGCTTGCAGTCTATTGCACCCACTACCTCAGGTTATTCCGCTATTTGCTGGAAGAGATGCATATTGCTGGCCAATACCTCACGGGAATTGGGGAAATATACATGATCACCGATATGTGCTGACATGGCATCCAGGAACTAGTGCAGTACCCTGGTTGCTGATGCCTGTGATATCCCCATCATATCACCGGTTGGTCTCTGGAAGGTACTTGTTGCTAATATTCTTAGGCCAACACATATCTTGGTTTCCACTGGGATGGGTTCCCCTCTGTTGGTTGTGTGTGAGGCGTGGCCTGCACAGCTCAACAATTTGCTGCAGGAGGTCTCTGTCCACTCTATAGTGCTCCACTATCTCCAGCTCATGTAGCCCCTGGTAGATTACCCTGGGCCTGTACACTCTTCTCCGTCTCCTCACTGTGGGTTGTCCAGCAGCATTTCCATTGTCACCACCCTCAGCATGTTGCATATGTCGCCTTATAACAGCAATGGCAGCCCCTAACATTTCTTTGTCTCAGTAAAGCTTTTTCAGTTTTCACTTCTATTAGCTTACTGCAGTGTCTGTTGTGAGAAATATAATGGACTGTTGTTTGCAGAGTTTTAAGTGCTAGGCTGGGCTGGGCTAGTGTACTGCCTGTGTAATTGCCTGATTCTGATTGTTTTCACCTGCTAGCTCTGCTAGTACTCCCTGGTAGCTTCCTACTATTTGTTTTGCTTCCTTTTTCCTTTCTGTTTCCTCGGGGGAGGCAGCGCCGTGCACACAAGCGCAAACACGCTCACAGCAGCTCACAAGCGCGCACACATGCTTATACGGGCTAAAACTTGCTTATTCGGGTTAAAACTTGCGCACATCAGCACAAACACGCTTACAACTCTTTAAACAGCCTTATACATGCTTACTCCGGCTTAAACGTGCGCACTCACGCTTACACATGCGCACTCTGTCTTACTCGGGTTTGCAGGCGCGCACACGTGTGCATACCCACTCAGCAAGAAACTTTGGTGTTATCCACAGCATACACCTTCCATTTCTTGCCTTTACCTGGCCTACCTGTTGAGACACCTCTTTCCATGATGTGCAAATGTCAGCTGACACATGCCACTCTGCTCCAATGAGCTTCACTTCTTTCATACATACCCCACTCGTGATGTCACCTATCTTCTACTCTGTTACTCCCCTTATCCTACTCCTACACTCCACTGACTGTGCTCATTTGCTATGTAAACTTGCGATTCAATATCCTAACCCTCCTTTGCATAGGATTGCCTACTAATGCTTGGTTACATCTCTTAGACTGAGCTTTCCCCCTTAGCAACCTCTACTCGGTGGCCATGTTGTCTTCAGCCTGCCATTCCCTTGCATTGTACATTAACAATTTAAATAAGATCCACATTTGTGGGTTTTCATTTTTAGTTTTCTGGTTTTTAGAGCGCAGCCCGTTTGCATGGCACTGCACTAAGCTTAAACATCGGAAATCAGAGAAAAAAAATTTTTTTTCATATTGCATCGGGAAACATTGCCAATGGCTGGATATTTGGCCATTGGCATACTTCCTGCACTGGATACAACCTTTATTTTTAGCTGTCATGGCTCCGTTTTGCTATTTGCAGAATGGTACTCAGTTGTCAACTGAGTATATTTCTACAAATAACACTGCTCTTACTCTGACAGGTTCAGGTTTCCTGAATCACAAATCTACCTCATTTGCATGCCTTTCACCTGCAATTGAGGTAATTTTCATATCCCAGCCCTGTCCGTGCAAGAGCCATTTTAGGAGCTCTCTTGCACATCCCTGCAGGCTGTTCCTGGATCGCTCGTCGGACATGATGGCTGCATGGAGTTTTACTCTACTCTTAGACTCCGTGCAAGCCATCGTGAATCCGGCCCATAATTATACTATTATCAACTGAGGTTAATAAATAGTTACTTATAAATATAAATAGATCCCATATTTGTCATTTACACATGATTTGTATTTTTTTCAATAATTTATAAATGATAAATAGACACAATTTTCTATTAACAATATTAACTTCAAGGCTGCTAAAAATTGATTATGGGAGGATATTCTTGCTTAGAAGAATCTTATATTAATATAAATTTTCTTTCATCTTTTCTAGTTCTATTTCAATGACTTTCATTATGTCCAGGTACATAGTTAATTATTTCTCTGTGGCCATATGTCACCCTCTGTGTGCTCTTCCTGTTTGACCAGTGTACTTTGCTGATAAGCCTCTGTTTATTAAAGAAATGCCAGAGCCAGCTACAGTCCTGATAACATAACCAGCATTCTGTTATAATATGTTTATATTTTCTTTTGTTTTCTCTTTTTGTTTCCTTGCTGAAGGTCTTCAGAGTTTCTGAATTAGGCAGCTATTTTATTGGAACTCCTCCTCCACCAATGGCATATACATCAGAGTGATATTGCAGAATTACTTTATCAGGCCACCTTGGTAATATTAGATGATGTAGTGTATCAGTGCTGCATTTTAACCAGGATCCATGATGTGACACATATATTATTTGTATACTGCCCTATTAATGATCAAGTATCTAATGGATGAGGTTTCTAGTTGTCAATTTTAACCTGCTAAGACAAAGACTGTTGAGAAGATTTTTCTATAAGAAATCACTGAGGTTGCTGCTTGTATTCATGTTCCAGCAGTTATGCACTATCTGTGGTGTTTTTGCATTTCTTTAATGTTGTAAAACCAGCAAAAATAAGTAAGTGGAGTATGGTATGGGAACTCCTCACAATAAGGGTACAGATGGTGCTTGGTAAAAAAATGCTTTTTTTATTTTGTGTTTTATTATTTTTTTTCAGTGGGCTGTAGCACTGATCATTTTTTCCATCCATTCAAGGTTTCAAGCTGTTGAAACTTGAGGCCTCATAGCAGAACACCATAGACACACACACACACACACACACACACACACACACACACAGATATATATATGGGTCTACTACCGTAGATCGAAATTATACTATTTCAAAATACGATAGTAGTATCCCACTAACGCAAAAGTGCACTTAAACAAAAGTGCACTTTTGCGAAAGTCACTAGAAAGAAGGGTTAAGGCTTGGGTTATAGATAGTGGATAGCTAGTAGGGCTATCCACTATCCTCAACCCAAGCCCTAACCCTAAGGTCTGTGACTACCGCACCACAGTGCAGGAAATTGTATTTCTTCAACTGAGCAGTAGTTATGGATCTATTTCCTGTACTGTGGTGCACAAAGCAATGGTTATTCCACTCCACAAAGATGAGGCACAATGGACCCCGGGAACTATCGCCCTATAAGCCTGACTACCTTGGTCTGCAAAGCTATGGAGCACATCATCATGGATCTCATTAACAGAGACACTGGAAACCTCCAAATACTGGACTCTACCCAGTCCGGCTTTGTTAAGGGCAGATCATGCCTCCTAAACCTGGTGGACTTCTTTGAGACAGTTACCAAGGCTATAGACAAGGGAAAGGTGGTTCACACAGCTTATCTAGACCTCACAAAAGCCTTCAACACCATTCCCCACTCAGGTATTATAGACAAGCTCACCAGCCTGAACATAAACCCCTACTTCATGAGATGGGTTGCCAACTGACTCATGGACAGAACCCATATGGTAAGAGTTGCGGGAGCTAGGTCTGACTCTAAACCGGTTACAAGTGTTGTTCCCCAGGGCTCAGTCCTAAGACCCCTCCTATTCGGCATATACTTCTCAGAGGTACAGGCAAGCACAGGAGGACTATGGCTGACCAGGTTCGCAGACGACTGCAAACTAGGGGCTATAATTGACTCTCCAGCTGACACAGACATCCTCCAAAAGGGTCTCACTGAGACAGATAACTCATGTCAAAACCATGGCCTCAAGCTAAATGCCAAAAGGTGCATAGTTATCCCCTTTGGAAAAAAACAACATGCCCACAAACTACCACATAGATGGTAGCCTCCTAAATACTGAAGACGTAATAAGGGATCTGGGGACCCAAGTAGATAGTAACCTCTCCTTTGATAATCACATTGCCAAAGTGGTTAGAAAATCCTTCTATGTGGCCCACCTAATCACAAAAGGGTTTGCATCCAGATTGAAAGAGGTCATTGGGCCCCTCTATGCATCACTCATCAGACCCATCATAAAGTACAATACCCCATTTGGGATGTACCTTATAAGACTACAGAAGTACCTCACCAAGAGGATCACTGACCTCAAGCAGATGCCCTATGCAGCTCGACTGAAGAAACTCCAGCTGTACTCGGTTGCATACCACGTACTCAGAGGTGATCTCTGCCTGACATACAAGGCCATGTCCAACCCAGAATTAATGGACATGCTCCACCTAAAGAAAACCATATCCCCTCGAGCCACACGGTCCAGGGATCTAAACCTCACCACAACAATAAATAGGACATGCTGGAGGGATAGATTCCTGTCCCAGAGACTTCCTATGCTCTGGAACAAGATTCCAATCTACATTAGGCAGAGCTCCTCGCTAACCCTCTTCAAGAGAAACCTTGACGAGTGGATGGGAAACAGAAAGTTTACCCCAGGGATCACTTCAATGGCTCTGCTGGACAGAGGCACAGGGAACTAATCTAAGGGGGTGGTGAAAGCAAACACATTCCAGCTAGGCTTATAAATGCCTTCGGGCAGATAGCCTAATACCTACCTATGAACCTATTGATTGCTTTCGTTTTTTTTTTTTTTTTTTTTTATTGTACAAAGAACTTCTTCAGAATGAATCAAGTAACTTCATGTCCACATTAAAAACTCAACTGCCTAAATCACATGACTACCTGAGCCAATAGAACAATGAAACAATTAATTATTAAGAATTCTAAAGGCAACAGTGTATAAAAAATACAAAACATGCTTCCACAAAAAGTAACAATGATAAAACAACACTTGGTGCTATTAAAGCCTCTTTGCTAATAAAAAGCATTTGATTTTAATAAATTCATTCAAGCCTGTTTTTTATTGGCTTGCAATCTGATCTGCCATTGTGGTTCCTGACACTCATGCAGTGTGTTAAAACCACCCAAAAAATTGCCTAAACGTACTGCATCCAAAACAAAAAAAAACAAGAATTTCCTAAAATCTGAGAAATCTAAAGAGTATTTAGCCAAAACCTTGTTTAAATCCTTGCTTTTAATGGCTGCAATGTGTTCATATATCCTTTTAGATAACTTTCTGATAGTTTTGTCGACATAATAGCTCAAACATGTCACAGATGGCTAAGTAAACAACACCTTTAGAATTGCAGTCAAATCTGCCTGTTGCCCAAATAGTCTTGTTTAAAACTCATAAATAAATGCTGGAACCATTGCTAACAAGCCTACAATATTTGCAATCGCCAGTTAATGACAGCTGCTATCCTGGGTAGCCACAACATAAAGAGCAACAACTCTTCCACCAAACTGAGCATAACATGATCTGTATCAGAACTATGACACTGGGATGCCAGATACCCAGACAGTTCCAATAGTAGTAGGAGCACTGAGCCTCATAAAAAAGAATTTACAGTCGTATTTAAATATGCTGCTGATACATGCAACTCCATATGAATTGAAGAAGGAGTAAGTTCTGAGCATATTGTGGGTGCTGCAAACTGCACTATTGGCTAACATCAAAGATTGAAATAATACTAATTTCACAAACTTTAATCATACTTTGACTTAGGAATGGGGTCCATTCCTGTCATGGTATTAGAAACCCCAAAGACTTGGAGAAATTAAACCGAGGTAAGCCAGAACCCCATTTCTAATGGCTTATTAACTATTTACGTCCCCTGGACTGAAAATTCCATTACAGTAAGAGACAGACCTCTCAACTGTATCTATCTGGGAGGTGCATACCTGTTTTTAGACGTCATTTACTCCTTCACATTTTTGGAGATACATCCCTATTTCCAAGCTTAATTTACTCCTTTAATAGAATTTCTGAATTCCTTTGTTGCACACAATTTTGAAGCTGTTAAATCATCATCATCTTCTTTTGGCTGCTCCTGTTAGGGGTCACCACAGCGGATCATCTGTTTCCATTTCTTCCTGTCTTCTGTATCTTGCTCTGTCACACCAACCACCTGCATGTCCTCTCTCACCACATCCATAAACCTTATCTTAGGCCTTCCTCTTTTCCTATTACCTGGTAGCTTCATCCTTAGCATCTTTTTCCCAATATACTCAGCATCCTTCCTCAGCACATGTCCAAACCAAAGTAATCTTGCCTCTCTGGCTTTGTCTCCAAACCTTCCAACCTGGGCTGACCCTCTAATATAATTATCCTAATCCTGTCAACCCTCGTCACACCCAGTGCAAATCTTAACATCTTTAACTCTGCCACATCCAGCTCTAACTCCTGCCTTTTTGTCAATGCCACTGTCTCCAACCCATATAACATAGCTGAAGTTATGGGAAAGAGTAGTGGAAGCTAGGTTAAGAAGGGACGTGATGATTAGGGATCAGCAGTATGGTTTCATGCCGGGAAAGAGCACTACAGATGCGATATTTGCTCTGAGAATGTTGATGGAGAAATACAGAGAAGGACAGAAGGAGTTGCATTGTGTTTTTGTAGACTTAGAGAAAGCATATGACAGAGTGCCTAGAGAGGAGTTGTGGTATTGTATGAGGAAGTCATGAGTGTCAGAGAAGTATGTATGAGTGGTACAGGATATGTACGATGATAGTGTGACAGTGGTGAGGTCTGCAGTGAGAGTGACAGATGCATTTAAGGTGGAGGTGGGATTACATCAAGGATCAGCTCTGAGCCCTTTCTTATATGCAATGGTGATGGACAGGTTGACAGACGAGATCAGACAGGAGTCCCCGTGGACTATGATGTTTGCAGATATCATTGTGATCTGTAGTGAGAGTAGGGAACAGGTGGAGGAGACCCTGGAGAGATGGAGAGATGCTCTAGAGAGAAGAGGAATGAAGGTCAGTAGGACTAAGACAGAATATATGTGTGTGAATGAGAGGGAGGATAGAGGAATGGTGAGGATGCAAGGAGTAGAGGTAGTGAAGGTAGATGAGTTTAAATACTTGGGATCAATAGTTCAGAGTAATGGTGAGTGTGGAAGAAAGGTGAAGAAGAGAGTACAGGCAGGATGGAGTGGGTGGAGAAGAGTGTCAGGAGTGATTTGTGACAGATGAGTACCAGTAAGAGTGAAAGGGAAGGTCTACAAGAGGGTAGTGAGACCAGCTATGTTATATGGGTGGAGACAGTGGCACTGACAAAAAGGCAGGAGTTAGAGCTGGATGTGGCAGAGTTAAAAATGTTAAGATTTGCACTGGGTGTGATGAGGGTTGACAGGATTAGGAATAAGTATATTAGAGGGTCAGCCCAGGTTGGAAGGTTTGGAGACAAAGCCAGAGAGGCAAGATTACAATGGTTTGGACAGGTGCTGAGGAGGGATGCTGAGTGTATTGAGCAAAAGATGTTAAGGATGAAGCTACCAGGTAACAGGAAAAGAGGAAGGCCTAAGATAAGGTTTGTGGATGTGGTGAGAGAGGACATGCAGGTAGTTGGTGCGACAGAGCAAGATGCAGAGGACAGGAAGAAATGGAAACAGATGATCCACTGTAGCGACCCCTAACAGGAACAGCTGAAAGATGATGATGATGATGATGATGAGATGGCAGATAAGGAATATGCATATTTTATCCAAACAGATACTGAAGACATGCAAACAGGTAACAAAGCGAGAGGATTTTATGAAATGTTCTTGATTGGCTGCATAAGGATCGGAATTAGTAATGGTGCTGGTACAAAGGCAGGATTGTTTTGTTATACATATGATTTCTTTGAGATTGATTAGACTAACAGACGGATTAATAATGGGGATGTTACAAGCACAGAACCATTTTGTTGGTATGTTTTCAAGGAGGTTTTAAATTGTAGATAAGATTTGCTATTTCTGAGGTGCGTTGGAAGAGAGTTCTAAAGTTTAGCAATGTACACAAAGTATACGAGGTCACCACTATGATTTTTAGAGTTTTGAGAAAGCATTAAATGTTGATGCAATGACTGTAGTTCTCAGTGAAGTGTGGGCCAGATTAATAACTGCCTGGTTACAGAGTATCTATCAAGGCTGTAGAGGTTATTATGGGCACTCTGAATTTGAGTGCAAACTAACAGATAGGCAGCAACAGCCAGCTAAGGGATTGAAGTACAAAATGGTGATGCATTTGGTAAATGTGATTGCTTGCAAACTTTGCACTTTTATTATATTATTGCTCCAATTTGACTAGCTCAGATAACTGTTGGCTAGTCAAAACTGATGATGACATTGAGCTCTGCAATTTACTATGACATAACATAGTTATCATTACTGAGTCCTCTCATGTGCTTTGCTTTTGACACCATGGTAACCTGTACTGAGACGTTTTATGTATTAGACTATTTCCTGCTTACCTGTAATGATGGTAAACTTTCCTGAGGTCTGTGATGTACTATGACACCACAGTAACAAGTGCTGAAGGTTATGATGCAGTCTGTATTCTGCTGTAACTCTTCTTAGTCCTGTAATGAATGTGATGTCATAGTGACCCATGCTGAGACTGCAATTGTTCTATGGTATGACATGCTTACCTGTGGTGAACTCAGTGATGCAGTAGGGTATACTATGGTAACCCATGCTGAGCACTGTGACATATATACCATGCAAAAGCTATGGTGAACCATGTGATGCACTGTAGCACACTATTGCAACCTATTACATGTCTGTGATGTGGATTGATATACTACTGTAAACTGCACTGAGCCTTGCAATGACCAACAATATGCCACTGTAAGCTGTATTGAGACTTGTGATGTACTATGACACTGTAGTTACCTGTGGTTAGCACTGTAATGAACTAATGTTCATTATGTTAATCATTGCATGGCAGAGATCTACTGTGCTGAGACTTATGATGCAGTGTTATATCATTTTAGCTTGTGCTGAGACTCATGGTTTAGTTTTATACCATATTATCCAGTGCTGAGACTTGTGATGTAGTTTTATATCATTTTAACCTGTGCTATGACTTATGATGTAGTGTTCTATCATCTTAACATGTGCTGAGACATATGATGTAGTGTTATATATTGTTAACCTGTGCTGAGACTTATGATGTAGTGTTATATCATGTTAACCTATGCTGTGGCTTATGATAGAGTGTTATATCATGTTAACTTGTGCTGAGACTAATGGTGTAGTGTTATGCCATGTTAACCTGGGCGGAGACTTATGATGTAATTTTATAACATGTTAACCTGTGCTGAGACTTATGGTGTTGTGTTGTATCATGTTAACCTAGGCTGTGACTTATCATTTTGTGTTATGTTATGTTAATCTGGGCTGAGACCTATGATGTAGTGTTATATGATGTTACCCTGTGCTGAGACATATGATACTGTGTTATATCATGTTAACCTGTGCTGAGACTTATGATGTAGTGTTATACAATGTTAATGTGGCTATGCCTTACGATGGAGTGTTATATCATGTTACACTGTGCTGATTCATATGTAGTGCTATATCATGTTAACCTGTGCTGTGACTTATGGTGTAGTGTTTTATCATGTTAACCTAAGCTGAGATATATGATGTCTTATATCCTGTTAATGTGAGCTGTGACTTATCATGTAGTTTTATGCCATGTTAACCTGTGATGAGACTTATGGTGTAGTGTTATATCATGTTAACCTGTGCTGAGACTTATCATGTAGTGTCATATCATGTTAACCTGTGCTGAGTCATATGGTGTAGTATTATATCATGTTAATCAGTGCAGAGACCTATGGTGTAATGTTACATCATCTTAACCTGGGCTGAGAATTTTGGTGTTGTGTTATATCATGTTAACCTGTGCTGAGTCTTATGGTGTAGTGTTATGTTATGTTAGCCTGTGCGGAGACTTATGGTGTAGTGTTATAGCATGTTAGCCTGCGCGGATACTTATGGTGAAGAGTTATATCATGTTAAGCTGGGCTGTGACTTATGATGTAGTGCTATATCATGTTAACCTGTGCTGAGACTTCTGATGTATTTTAATATCATGTTAACCTGTGCTGTGACTTATGATGTACTGTTATATCATATTAACCTGTGCTGTGACTTATGGTGGAGTGTTATGTTATTTTAGCCTGTGCAGAGACTTATGGTGTAGTGTTATAGCATGCTAGCCTGTGCAGAAAGTTATGGTGTAGAGTTATATCATGTTAACCTGGGCTGTGACTTATGATGTAGTGCTATTTCATGTTAAACTGTGTTGAGACATATGATAATGTGATATATGATGTTAACCTGTGCTTAGACTTTTGGTGTAGTGTTACATCATCTTAACCTGTGCCGAGACTTATGCTGTAGTGTTATATCATGTTAACCTATGCTGTGACGTGATGCAGTATTATATCATGTTAACCTGTTCTGAGAGTTATGGTGCAGTGTAATATCATGTTAACCTGTGCTAAGACTTATGGTGTAGTGTTATATCATGTTAACCTGTGCTTTGACTTATGATGTAGTGTTATATCATGTTAAACTCTGCTGTGACTTATGATGTAGTGTTATATCATGTTAACTTGTGCTGAGACTTATGATGTAGTGTTATATCATGTTAACCTGTGCTGTAACTTATGATGTAGTGTTATAGCTTATTAACCTGGGCTGAGACATATGATGTTGTGTTATATCATGTTAACCTGTGCTTGGCCTTATGGTGTAGTGTTATATCATGTTAACTGCTGCTGAGACTTATGATGTAGTGTTATATCTTGTTAACCTGTGCTGAGACTTATGATGTAGTGTTATATTATGTTAACCTGTGCTGTGACTTATGCTGTAGTATTATATCATATTAACCTGGGCTGAGATATATGATGTTGTGTTATATCATGTTAACTAATGCTGAGACATTTGGTGTAGTGTTATACCATGTGAGCCTACACTGAGACTTATGGTGTAATTTTATATCGTGTTACCCTGTGCTGAGACTTATGATGTTGTTTTCTACCATGTTAACCTGTGCTGAGACTTATGGTTTAGTGTTATACCATGTTAACCTGTGCTGAGACATATGATATAGTGTTCTACCATGTTATGCTGGGCTGAGACTCATGCTGTAGTGTTATACCATGTTAAACTGTGCTGTGAGTTATGATGTTGTGGTATATCATGTTAACCTGTTCTGTGACTTATGATATAGTGTTATATCATGTTAACCTGTGCTGAGACTTATGGTGTTGTGTTATACAATGTTAACATGTGCTGAGACTTATGGTGTGGTGTTATATCATGTTAACCTGGGCTGAGACTTATGATGTTGTGTTATATCATGTTAACCTGGGCTGTGACTTATTATGTAGTGTTATATCATGTTAAAAAGGGCTGAGACTTATGATGTAGTCTTATACCATGTTAATCTGTGCTGAGATTTTTGGTGTAGTGTTATATCATGTTAACCTGTGCTGTGATGTATGATGTAGTGCTATATCATGTTATCCTGTGCTGAGTCTTAGTTAGTGTTATACCATGTTAATCTGTGCTGAGACTTATGGTGTAGTGTTATATCATGCAACCTGCGCTAAGACATATGATGTAGTGTTATATCATGTTAACCTGTGCTTAGACTTATGGTGTAGTGTTATATCATGTTAACCTGTGCTGAGACGTATGATACAGTGTTATGGCATGTTAACCTGCGCTGAGACGTATGATGTAGTTTTATATCATTTTAACCTTTGCTATGACTTATGATGTAATGTTATATCATGTTAACTAATGCTGAGACATATGATGGAGTGTTATATCATGTTAACCTGTGCTGAGACTTATGGTTTAGTGTTATACCATGTTAACCTGTGCTGAGACATATGATGTAGTGTTGTACCATGTTAAACTGTGCTGTGAGTTATGATGTTGTGTTATATCATGTTAACGTGTGCTGTGGCTTATGATGTAGTGTTATACCATGTTAACCTGTAATGAGACTTATGGTGTAGTGTTATATCATGTTAACCTGTGCTGAGACTTATCATGTTGTGTTACATCATGCTAAACTGTGCTGAGACTTGTGGTGTAATATTATGTCATGTTAACCTGGGCTGAGAATTAAGGTGTTGTGTTATATCATGTTAACCAGTGCTGAGACTTATGGTGTAATGTTTTATACTGTTATTCTGTGCTGAGACTTATGGTACAATGTTATATCATATTAACCTGTGCTGAGACGTATGATGTAGTGTTATATCATGTTAACCTGTACTAAGACTTATGATGTATTGATATATCATACTATCCTGGGCTGTGACTTATGTGATAGTGATATATCATTTTAACCTGTGCGGAGACTTATGGTGTAGTTTTATATTATGTTGACCTGTGCTGAGACTTATGATGTAGTGTTATACCATGTTAAGCTGTGCTGAGACTCATGGTATAGTGTTATACCATGTTAACCTGTGCTGTGACTTATGATGTTGTGGTATATCATGTTAACCTGTGCTGTGACTTTTGATGTAGTGTTATATCATGTTAACCTGTGCTGAGACTTATGATGTAATGTTATATAATGTTAACCTGTGCTGAGACTTATGGTGTAGTGTTATATCATGTTAACCTGGGATGAGACTTATGATGTTGTGTTATATCATGTTAACCTGGGCTGTGACTTATGGTGTAGTGTTATATCATGTTAAACTGGGCTGAAACTTATGATGTAGTCTTATACCATGTTAACCTGTGCTGAGATTTATGGTGTAGTGTTATATCACGTTAACCTGTGCTGTGACGTATGATGTAGTGTTATATCATGTTATCCTGTGCTGAGACTTATGATGTAGTGTTATACCATGTTAATCTGTACTGAGACTTATGGTGTAGTCTTATATCATGCAACCTGCGCTAAGACATATGATGTAGTGTTATATCATGTTAACCTTTGCTGAGAGATATGATGTTGGGTTATATCATGTTAACGTGTGCTGTGGCTTATGATGTTGTGTTATATCATGTTAAATTGTGCTGAGACTTATGGTGTAATGTTATATCATGTTAACCTGGGCTGAGAATTAAGATGTTGTGTTATATTATGTTAACCTGTGGTGAGACTTATGGTGTAGTGTTATATCATGCTTACCAGTGCTGAGACTTATGGTGTAATGTTTTATAATGTTAACCTGTGCTGAGACTTATGGTGCAGTGTTATGTCATGTTAACCTGTGCTGAGACTTATGATGTATTGTTATATCATGTTATCCTCTGCTTTGACTTATGTGATAGTGTTATATCATTTTAACCTGTGCTGAGACTTATGGTGTAATGTAATATCATGTTAACCTGGGATGAGAATTAAGATGTTGTGTTATATCATGTTAACCTGTACTAAGACTTATGACATATTGTTATATCATATTATCCTCTGCTGTGACTTATGTGATAGTGTTATATTATTTTAACCTGTGATGAGACTTATGTTGTAGTTTTATATTATGTTAGCCTGTGCTGAGACTTATGATGTAGTGTTATACTATGGTAACCTATGCTGAGACTTATGATGTAGTGTTATACCATCTTAACCTGTGCTGAGACTTATGGTTTAGTGTTGTTAACCTGTGTTAAGCTCATGGTGTAGTCTTATACCATGTTAACATGTGCTGTGAGTTATGATGTTGTGGTATATCATGTTAACCTGTGCTGTGACTTATGGTGTTGTGTTTTATCATGTTAACCTAAGCTGAGATATATGATGTTGTGTTATATCATGTTAACGTGAGCTGTGACTTATCATGTAGTTTTATACCAGGTTAATCTGTAATGAGACTTATGGTGTAGTGTTATATCATGTTAACCTGTGCTGAGACTTATCATGTAGTGTCATATCATGTTAAGCTGTGCTGAGACATATGGTGTAGTATTATATCATGTTAATCATTGCTGAGACTTATGGTGTAATGTTATATCATCTTAACCTGGGCTGAGAATTTTGGTGTTGTGTTATATCATGTTATCCTGTGCTGAGACTTATGGTGTAGTGTTATGTCATGTTAGCCTGTGCAGTGACTTATGGTGTAGAGTTATATCATGTTAAAATGGGCTGTGACTTATGATGTAGTGCTATATCATGTTAACTTGTGCTTAGACTTCTGATATCTTTTAATATCATGTTAACCTGTGCTGTGACTTATGGTGTAGTGTTATGTCATGTTAGCCTATGCGGAGACTTATGGTGTAGTGTTATAGCATGTTAGCCTGTGCGGAGACTTATGGCATAGAGTTATATCATGTTAACCTGGGCTGTGACTTATGATGTAGTGCTATATCATGTTAACCTGTCTTGAGACATATGATGATGTGTTATATCATGTTAACCTGTGCTTAGACTTTTGGTGAAGTTTTGCATCATCTTAACCTGTGCTGAGACTTATGCTGTAGTGTTATATCATGTTAACCTGTGCTGTGACTTGTGATGTAGTGTTATATCATGTTAACCTGTGCTGTGACTTATGATGTAGTGTTATATCATGTGAACCTGTTCTGTGACTTATGATGTAGTGTTACATCATATTAACCTGGGCTGAGACATATGATGTTGTGTTATATCATGTTAACCAGTGCTGAGACATTTGGTGTAGTGTTATACCTTGTTAACCTACACTGAGACTTATGGTGTAATTTTATATCATGTTACCCTGTGCTGAGCCTTATGATGTAGTTTTCTACCATGTTACCCTGTGCTGAGACATATGGTTTAGTGTTATACCATGTTAACCTGTGCTGAGACATATAATGCAGTGTTCTACCATGTTAAGCTGTGCTGAGACTCATAGTGTAGTGTTATACCATGTTAAAATGTGCTGTGAGTTATTGTGTTGTGGTATATCATGTTAACCTGTGCTGTGACTTATGATGTAGTGTTATTTCATGTTAACCTGTGCTGAGACGTATGGTGTTGTTATGCAATGTTAACCTGTACTGAGACTTATGGTGTAGTGTTATATCATGTTAACCTGGGCTGAGACTTATGATGTAGAGTTATATCATGTTAACCTGTGCTGGGACATATGATGTAGTATTATATCATGTTAAAAAGGGCTGCGATGTATGTTGTAGTCTTATGCCATGTTAGCCTGTGCTGAGATTTTTGGTGTAGTGTTATATCATGTTAACCTGTGCTGTAATGTATGATGTAGTGTTATATCATGTTATCCAGTGCTGAGACTTATGTAGTGTTATAACATGTTAATCTGTGCTAAGACATATGGTGTAGTGTTATATCATGCAACCTGTGCTAAGACATATGATGTAGTGTTATATCATGTTAACCTGTGCTTAGACTTATGGTGTAGGGTTACATCATGTTAACCTGTGCTGAGACATATGTTGCAGTGTTATGGCATGTTAACCTGCGCTAAGATGTATGATGCAGTGTCATATCATGTTACCCTGGGCTGATTCTTATGAAGTAGTGTTATATCATGTGCTGAGACTTATGATGTAGTGTTATATCATGTTAACTTGTGCTATGACTTTTGATGTAGTGTTATATCATTATGATGTAGTGTTATATCATGTTAACCTGTGCTGAGACATATGATGTAGTGTTATATCATATTAACCTGTGCTGAGACCTATGATGTAGTGTTATATCATGTTAACCTGTGCTGTCCCTGGGCTGAGACTTATGATGTATGTGTTATGTCATGTTACATGGGGCATGGCGTAACTTATGATGCAGAGTGTTATATGTGTTAAACTGGGCTGAGACTTATGATGTAGTCTTATACCATGTTAACCTCTGCTGAGATTTATGGTGTAGTGTTATATCATGTTAACCTGTGCATTAGATATCATTTCATATATATCCTGTGTGACTCATATATATGATAGTATGTTATACCATGTTATTCTGTACTGAGACTTATGCGTAGTCTTATATCATACCCTCATGCACCTCACATATATGATGTAAGTTATATCATGCTAACCTGTGCTTAGACTTATGGTGTAGTGTTACATCACGTTCACCTGGGCTGAGACATATGTTGTAGTGTTATGCCATGTTAACCTATGCTGAGACGTATGATGCAGTGTTATATCATGTTACCCTGGGCTGATTCTTATGAAGTAGTGTTATATCATGTTAACTTGTGGTGAGACTTATGATGTAGTTTTATATCACTTTAACCTTTGCTATGACTTCTGATGTGGTGTTATATCATGTTAACCTGTGCTGAGACATATGATGTAGTGTTATATCATGTTAACTTGTGATGAGACCTATGATGTAGTGTTATATCATGTTAACAAGTGCTGTGACTTATGATATAGTGTTATATCATGTTAACCTTTGCTGAGAGATATGATGTTCTGTTATATTCTGTTAATGTGTGCTGTGGCTTATGATGTTGTGTTATATTATGTTAAACTATGCTGAGATTTATGGTGTAATGTTATATCATGTTAACCTAGGCTGAGAACTAAGATTTTGTGTTATATCATGTTAACCTGTGTTGAGACTTATGGTGCAGTGTGATATCATGCTAACCAGTGCTGAGACTTATGGTGTAATGTTTTATAATGTTAACCTGTGCTGAGGCTAATGGTGCAGCGTTATATCATGTTAACCTGTGCTGAGACTTATGATGTATTGTTATATCATGTTATCCGCTGCTGTGACTTATGTGATAGTGTTATATCATTTTAATCTGTGCTGAGACTTATGGTGTAGAGTTATATCATGTTAACCTGGGCTGCGGCTTATGATGTAAGGTTATATCATGTTAACCTGTGTTGAGGCATATGATATTGGCTTGTATCATGTTAACCTGTGCTGAGACTTATGGTGTAGTTTTCTACCATATTAACCTGTGCTGAGACTTATGATGTAGTTTTATATCATTTTAACCTTTGCTATGACTTATGATGTAGTGTTATATCATGTTAACCTGTGCTGAGCCATATGATGTAGTGTTATATCATGTTAACCTGTGCTGAGACCTATGATGTAGTGTTATATCATGTTAACCTGTGCTGTGACTTATGATATAGTGCTATATCATTTTAACCTGTGCTGAGACTTATGGTGTAGTGTTATACCATGTTAATGTCGGCTGAGACTTATGATGCACTGTTTTATCATGTGAACCTGAGCGGATTCTTATGTAGTGTTTTATCATGTTAACCTGTGTTGTGACTTATGCTGTAGTGTTATATCATGTTAACCTTTGCTGAGAGATATCATGTTGTGTTATATCATGTTAACATGTGCTGTGGCTTATGATGTAGTATTATACCATGTTAATCTCTGATGAGACTTATGGTGTAGTGTTATATCATGTTAACCTGTGCTGAGACTCATCATGTTGTGTTATATCCTGTTAAACTGTGCTGAGACTTGTGGTGTAATGTTTTATCATGTTAACTTGGGCTGAGAATTAAGGTGTTGTGTTATATCATGTTAACCGTTGCTGAGACTTATGGTGTAATGTTTTATAATGTTAATCTGTGCTGAGACTTATGGTACAATGTTATATCATATTAACCTTTGCTGAGACTTATGATGTAGTGTTATATCATGTTAACCTGTACTAAGACTTATGATGTATTGTTATATCATGTTATCCTGGGCTGTGACTTATGTGATAGTGTTATATCATTTTAACCTGTGCGGAGACTTATGGTGAAGTTTTATATTATGTTAACCTGTGCTGAGACTTATGATGTAGTGTTATACCATGTTAAGCTGTGCTGAGACTTATGGTGTAGTGTTATATCATTTTAACCTTTGCTGAGACTTATGATGTAGTGTTATACCATGTTAGCCTGTGCTGAGACTGATGATGTTGTGTTATACCATGTTAAGCTGTGCTGAGACTTATGGTGAAGTTTTATATTATGTTAACCTGTGCTGAGACTTATGATGTAGTGTTCTACCATGTTAAGCTCTGCTGAGACTCATGGTGTAGTGTTATATCATGTTAACCTGTGCTGAGACTGATGATGTTGTGTTATACAATATTAACCTGTGCTGAGACTTATGGTGTAGTGTTATATCATGTTAACCTGGGCTGAGACTTATGATGTTGTGTTATATCATGTTAATATGGGCTGTAACTTATGATGTAGTGTTATATCATGTTAAACTGGGCTGAGACTTATGATGTAGTCTTATACCATGTTAACCTGTGCTGAGATTTATGGTGTAGTGTTATATCGTGTTAACCTGTGCTGTGACATATGATGTAGTGTTATATCATGTTATCCTGTGCTGACACTTATGATGTAGTGTTATACCATGTTAATCTGTACTGAGACTTATGGTGTAGTCTTATATCATGCAACCTGCGCTAAGACATATGATGTAGTGTTATATCATGTTAACCTGTGCTTAGACTTATGGTGTAGTGTTATATCATGTTCACCTGGGCTGAGACATATGTTGTAGTGTTACGCCATGTTAACCTGTGCTGAGACATATAATGCAGTATTATATCATGTTACCCTGCGCTGATTCTTATAAAGTAGTGTTATATCATGTTAACTTGTGGTGAGACTTATGATGTAGTTTTATATCACTTTAACCTTTGCTATGATTTCTGATGTGGTGTTATATCATGTTAACCTGTGCTGAGACATATGATGTAGTGTTATATCATGTTAACTTGTGATGAGACCTATGATGTAGAGATATATCATGTTAACAAGTGCTGTGACTTATGATATAGTGTTATATCATGTTAACCTGTGCTGAGACTTATGGTGTAGTGTTATATCATGTTAACCTTTGCTGAGAGATATGATGTTCTGTTATATTATGTTCATGTGTGCTGTAGCTTATGATGTTGTGTTATATTATTTTAAACTATGCTGAGACTTATGGTGTAATGTTATATCATGTTAACCTGGGCTGAGAACTAAGATGTTGTGTTATATCATGTTAACCTGTGGTGAGACTTATGGTGTAGTGTTATATCATGCTAACCGGTGCTGAGACTTATGGTGTAATGTTTTATAATGTTAACCTGTGCTGAGGCTAATGGTGCAGTGTTATATCATGTTAACCTGTGCTGAGAATTATGATGTATTGTTATATCATGTTATCCTCTGCTGTGACTTATGTGATAGTGTTATATCATTTTAACCTGTGCTGAGACTTATGGTGCAATGTTATATCATGTTAACCTGGGCTGAGAATTAAGATGTTGTGTTATATCATGTTAACCTGTACTAAGCCTTATGATGTATTGTTATATCACGTTATCCTCTTGTGTGACTTATGTGGTAGTGTTATATCATTTTTACCTGTGCTGAGACTTATCGTGTAGTTTTATATTATGTCAACCTGGGCTGAGACTTATGATGTAGTGTTTACCATGGTAACCTGTGCTGAGACTTATGATGTAGTGTTATACCATGTTAACCTGTGCTGAGACTTATGATGTAGTGTTATACCATGTTAAGCTGTGCTGAGACTCATGGTGTAGTGTTATACTGTGTTAACCCGTGCTGTGAGTTATGATGTTGTGGTATATCATGTTAACCTGTGCTGTGACTTATGATGTAGTGTCATATCATGTTAACCTGTGCTGAGACTTATGATGTTGTGTTATACAATGTTACCCTGTGCTGAGACGTATGGTGTAGTGTTATATCATGTTAACCTGGGCTGAGACTTATGATGTAGAGTTATATCATGTTAACCTGTGCTCGGACTTATGATGTTGTGTTATATCATGTTAACTTGGGCTGTGACTTATGATGTAGTGTTATATCATGTTAAACTGGGCTGAGACTTATGTTGTAGTCTTACACCATGTTAACCTGTGCTGAGATTTATGGTGTAGTGTTATATCATGTTAACCTGTGCTGTGAGGTATGATGTAGTGTTATATCATGTTATCCTGTGCTGAGACTTATGATGTAGTTTTATACCATTTTAATCTGTGCTGAGAATTATGGCGTAGTGTTATAGCATGCAACCTGCGCTAAGACATACGAGGTAGTGTTATATCATGTTAACCTGCACTTAGACTTATGGTGTAGTATTATATCATGTTAACCTGTGCTGAGACGTATGTTGTAGTGTTATGCCATGTTAACCTGTGCTGAGACATATGATGCAGTGTTATATCATGTTACCTTGGGCTGATTCTTATGAAGTAGTGTTATATCATGTTAACTTGTGCTGAAACTTATGATGTAGTGTTATATCATGTTAACCTGTGCTGAGACGTATGATGCAGTGTTATATCATGTTACCTTGGGCTGATTCTTATGAAGTAGTGTTATATCATGTTAACTTGTGCTGAAACTTATGATGTAGTGTTATATCATTTTAACCTGTGCTGTGACTCATGATGTAGTGTTATATCATGTTACCCTGGTCTATGACTTATGATGTTGTGTTATATCATGTTAAATTGTGCCGGAACTTGTGGTGTAATGTTATATCATGTTAACCTGGCTGAGAATTAAGGTGTTGTGTTTTATCATGTTAACCTGTGGAGAGACTTATGGTGTAATGTTTTATAATGTTAACCTGTGCTGAGACTTATGGTACACTGTTATATCATGTTAACCTGTGCTGAGACTTATGATGTAGTGTTATATCATGTTAACCTGTACTAAGACTTATGATGTATTGTTATATCATGTTATCCTCTTGTGTGACTTATGTGGTAGTGTTATATCATTTTTATCTTTGCTGAGACTTATCGTGTAGTTTTATATTATGTTAAACTGTGCTGAGACTTATGATGTAGTGTTATACCACGGTAACCTGTGCTGATATTTATGATGTGGTGTTATACCATGTTAACCTGTGCTGAGACTTATGGTTTAGTTTTATACCATGTTAACCTGTGCTGAGCCATATGATGTAGTGTTCTACCATGTTAACCTTTGCTGTGAGTTATGATGTTATGGTATATCATGTTAACCTGTGCTGTGACTTATGATGTAGTGTTATATCATGTTAACCTGTGCTGAGACTTATGATGTTGTGTTATACAATGTTAACCTGTGCTGAGACTTATGGTGTAGTGTTATATCATGTTAACCTGGGCTGAGACTTATGATGTTGTGTTATATCATGTTAACCTGGGCTGTGACTTATGATGTAGTGTTATGTTAAACTTAGGATGTAGTCTTATACCATGACTTCAAAACAGGCAAAACAGCAAACTTTAAAATAAACCAAAAAGACGAAAACTGAGGAACAGCACCCAAAGATAGACCAAAGATAGACCAAGTAATTATTCCAATAGACCATTCCAGTTAAGCGCTTTTAGTTTGACAAAATTGCAAACTTCTTCAGACATTCAAAAATTCGATCTACCAAGCATTTAAATATAAAAAACAATTAACCACACATTTAATTAACAAGACATTTAAAGGAGAATGTATATTTAAAATATTTTCAAGCACCACTCACTAACTAACAAAAACCTTCCTTAATAATGGTCGACACTAGACAAGTATTGCTAAAAAAGTAATATTGTGAGTTAGAATAAAATAGGGTCATTTAAAAATATAAAGCAAACTAAGGTCCTAAGCCTTAAAGTATCATCTAATAAGGCTTTTAAGTTTTAAAATACTACTAATTGAACAACCTTCATTTAACCCTGGCATGTTATAGGCATTTAGTCTGATCTGCCAGTTTAATTCAAGCTCTTCCAACTTTAACATATCAGGGCCGCCCCGAGGATTCTGGAGTACTTGATCAATTACCATAAATTTAAAAGTATGGTGGGGGTATTGTGAGATATGTTTAGCCAAGGCATTATCCAGTTTATGTTTTCTAATGGCATAGATGTGCTCGTAGATACGATCACGAAGCCTTCTCTCTGTTTTACCAATGTAGAAGGCCAAGCATGCCTGGCACTGGGCTAAATAGACCACCATTTTAGAGTTGCAGTTCACTCTCAGCATCAAATTGAACTGTTGGTCGTGAACTGCAAATCTGTTGGATTCAAAAACATACTGGCAGTAGTTACATGCCTGGCACTTATACATACCCATTGTTCTTGCACGTTTAATTGGACGATGTTCAAAGTACGCCTTAAGGTTCCTAGCTTTCTTGTAAACAACAACTGGGTGTTCACCTAATTTTTGAAAGAGATTCTTATCACTTTTAAACAAAGCCCAGTTTTTACTCAAAATCTTAAATCAATCTCTACTGTTAAGATTATAAGTAGTCACAAAATTAACTCTCATTGGTTCAAATAAACGTGCCACTCCTTGCACTTCACACCCTTGGGGATGAATGTTGTCAGTAACACAGTGTATTGTGTGTTCATTACTCAAAATTGGTCTATAAAAATGTCTCAGTCGTTTACTTATCACTTCTTCTACAATTTCCTCCACCATAAATACAGGGTAACCTCTATATACAAACATATCCCTTAAGTGTGAACATTCAGCAAGAAAATCCTTATCCAGTGTAATGATACGAGCTGCCCTGACAAGTTGACCCTTTACAATGGCACATTTCTGGTGGAATGGGTGGCAGCTGGAAAAGTGAAGAAATTAGTTCGAGTATGTGTCATTTCTAAATATAGTAGCTGTAAATATTTGGGCAGAATAATCTTTAGACAATAAAATGTTGAGGTAAGCTATGGACACTGTGTCGAATGTGGAGGTGAACTTTAAAAAGTGGGTGGTCTGGTTGAAATACTCTATCACTAGTTCACTAAAAGAACTGTCACCATCTACCAGGATAAAAATGTCATCCAAGTAACAAGTGTAGAATATTAACTTGTCCTTGAACTGACAGTTGTTGAATACAAAAAAGTGTTCCCAGTAGGCCATAACCATATTGGTGACACTAGCACCACAAGGGGAGCCCATAGCTACCCCGACTTTTTGGAGGTAAAAATTACCTTCAAACATAAAGTAGTTGTTGTCTAAAATAAGATCTAACAATTCGTGAACCAATTCCAACTCGTTACTACTACAGCCTTGTAATCTTAACATTTGCTCAACCCACTCAAGTGCTATGTCATGTGGAATACAAGTATAAAGATCATTAACATCAATGGTAAGGAAATTGTAACTTGTATTAAACTCTAACTTATTGATTTTGTCCAAAAACACCCAAGAATCTTTGCAAATTTGGTTTAAATTAACCAGATGTCTTTGTAAAATAGAGTCTATGACTTTTGCACAGGGGTAGGTAGGAGAACCCCTTCTGTCAACTAAGGGTCTCATAGGGGGGTTACTTAAATTCTTGTGTATTTTGGGAATACCAAAAAGGCAAGGAAATCTAGGGTACATTATAGACATATAGTTGTAAATATTCTGAGTAATCCTCCTTTCAATAAACATGTCCTCTATAGAGCTCTTAATAGTATGATAAGCATTGTTAACTTCAGAATGTGAACTACACAAATATGATGGACAATCTAACAGTTGAAGCATCCTTGCATTGTAATCAACTCTATCAAAAATAACCATTCCACCACCCTTATCCGGTTTGCAAAACCGTATATCATGCAGTTTAATAAATTCAAGGCCCTCTTTCTCTACTTTAAGGTTTGTACCATAGTTGACTTTTTTATGTGAAAACTGGAAATTTTGACGGATGTCCATTTCACAAATAAGTTCAAATACTTGTAAAAGGGGGTGAAGTGGAGGGTTGAAAACACTAGGAACCCTGAAAGTATCGCTACCAGACATGTCACTATTACCCATCATTAAATTCAGGTTAAGTTTCCTGATAAAGAGCCTTAAGTCATTGATTGTTTTGACAATATCAAGATTCTGTGCTGGAACATAAGTGTGACCTTTGGAAAGTAACTCGACTAAATCTGGTGGAATATCAACAGAAGAAAAATTGTAAACATTAAAGTCTCTATTCAAATTTTTAAGAATAATCGGAATACTGGCTGGCAAGTTACTAGGTTCGTCAATTAATACATTGTTCATTTCGACCGCCGAAGGGTCAACTAAATTAGAAAAGACAACAGTCTCAAATGGTGAGTCAAAAGCAATAGAGTCAAATAAATGAGGGGAACAAGTGGAGTCCATTAAACAGTCTACACCTTGCATCAAGTCCTCAGTTATCTGGACTTCTGCTTCTTTTTCTGATTGTAATGACTTGTTTGAAGTTTCAGTCTTGCCCCTAAAAAATTAGGGTCGTGTGATCGCAAATTGTAATGACCCGACCTGTAGTTTTCATGTGGGGCTTCAATCGTTCTTACATCAGTATGTGGTGTTTCATCCAAGTAAGAATCAGGCAATGTAGAACTGTCTAAAACTTGATTATCACTCGTGTTTGGTAAATTACCTCTATTCACAGATGAAAAATGGACTGCTCTAGGTGGCCCATGCCAGCCTTGTGCTGGAGATGGCTTAGGATATGCTGTCCCTTCATTATACGCTTTAGTGTCTCTATCTAATTTTTTAGTTTTATTGTTCCTAAGTTTGTTAAGGTACTGGTCAATACTGGAAAAAATCCTACTGTACTCGTATTTGTAGCAAAAAAATTCAGTATCTAATCTGATTTGTTCATCCAAATCACAAACTTGCTTGTTTAACATATCCACTGTCAAGGAATAGTGTTTAATCATTAAGTTTAACAGTTCAAATCCTTGGCGGTCAAACAAAGCAAGTAACTCATTATGAAAAAGTGAATTCGCAACCAGTCCAGTAGGATATTGATAATGTCTTAAGCTCTTAGGAACAATTTTGAGCTTCAGACATTCTTGGAAATAAGAAATTTCCAATTGTGTTTTTTTTTAGTTTCACAAGTAAACTGTCCAAGGTCTTAAGATTGCACAAAATGTCAGTCTGCTCATTATCAGTAGTAGTACTATGTTGTACGGAATTAGACCCTGGTGTGGAAAAAGTAAACTTGTCAGCCAACCAGTTGTTAATATTAAAATTAAAGTTCAAACCATTATTTACCATGTTGGAAGCATGTACTGCCATCACCGGTGCATGCAATATAGAAGGTACAGTTGAGGCAGCGGTTGTGGAGACAATGGTAGTATTCGGTATAACAGGAACTCCGTTGTCTAGCTGTAAACCTTCCGCATGGTCAGTAGCTGCTACTTGAACTTGTCGGTTAAAAGGCTCTAATGTTCCACTGGCTGGAATACTCCTCTGCCCTGGTTCAACACTTTGCTGGTTGGAAAGTAAAGGTACGGTTAAACCCTTTACTCTGTCTGTGTCTGTCCCCACAGATTCCATAGGGGAACGGAAACCTTGTGTGAGCAGTACTTTGCTTATGCTGTGCTGGCGTTCCAAATTGTCAAGTCGCGCCATGAGAAAATCAAGGCGCAACAACAGCATGTTCAAAGCATTGTTATTCTGTGAGTCAAGAGACTTGGTTTCAAAAAAGCACTAGTCCCTTCAACGTTTTGTAAAATTTCAGGGGTATTGTTAAAAAGGTTGCTGGTCTCCTCAGTATCCGATCCAGACGCCATAAATACAAACTGACTTCAAAACAGGCAAAACAGCAAACTTTAAAATAAACCAAAAAGACAAAAACTGAGGAACAGCACCCAAAGATAGACCAAAGATAGACCAAGTAATTATTCCAATAGACCAAATGTTTATTCCGGTTAAGCACTTTTCGTTTGACAAAATTGCAAACTTCCTCAGACATTCAAAAATTCGATCTACCAAGCATTTAAAGGTGTAGACTGTTTAGTGGACTCCACTTGTTCCCCTCATTTATTTGACTCTATTGCTTTTGACTCACCATTTGAGACTGTTGTCTTTTCTAATTTAGTTGACCCTTCGGTGGTCGAAATGAACAATGTATTAATCGACGAACCTAGTAACTTGCCACCCAGTATTCCGATTATTCTTAAAAATTTGAATAGAGACTTTAATGTTTACAATTTTTCTTCTGTTGATATTCCACCAGATTTAGTCGAGTTACTTTCCAAAGGTCACACTTATGTTCCGGCACAGAATCTTGATATTGTCAAAACAATCATTGACTTAAAGCTCTTTATCAGGAAACTTAACCTGAATTTAATGATGGGTAATAGTGACATGTCTGGTAGCAAAACTTTCAGGATTCCTAGTGTTTTCAACCCTCCACTTCACCCCCTTTTACAAGTATTTGAACTTATTTGTGAACTGGGCATCCATCAGAATTTCCAGTTTTCACATAAAAAAGTCAACTATGGTACAAACCTTAAAGTAGAGAAAGAGGGCCTTGAATTTATTAAACTGCATGATATACGGTTTTGCAAACCAGATAAGGGAGGTGGAATGGTTATTTTTGATAGAGTTGATTACAATGCAAGGATGCTTCAACTGTTAGATTGTCCATCATATTCACGTAGTTCATGTTCTGAAGTTAACAATGCTTATCATACTATTAAGAGCTCTATAGAGGGCATGTTTATTGAAGGGAGGATTACTCAGAATATTTACAACTATATGTCTATAATGTACCCTAGATTTCCTTGCCTTTTTCGTATACCCAAAATACACAAGAATTTAAGTAACCCCCCCATGAGACCCTTAGTTGACGGAAGGGATTCTCCTACCTACCCCTGTGCAAAAGTCATAGACTCTATTTTACAAAGACATCTGGTTAATTTTAACCAAATTTGCAAAGATTCTTGGATGTTTTTGGACAAAATCAATAAGTTAGAGTTTAATACAAGTTACAATTTCCTTACCATTGATGTTAAGGATCTTTATACTTGTATTCCACATGACATAGCACTTGAGTGGGTTGAGCAAATGTTAAGATTACAAGGCTGTAGTAGTAACGAGTTGGAATTGGTTCACGAATTGTTAGATCCTATTTTAGACAACAACTACTTTATGTTTGAAGGTAATTTTTACCTCCAAAAAGTCGGGGTAGCTATGGGCTCCCCTTGTGGTGCTAGTGTAGCCAATATGGTTATGGCCTACTGGGAACACTTTTTTGTATTCAACAACTGTCAGTTCAAGGACAAGTTAATATTCTACACTCGTTACTTGGACGACATTTTTATCCTGGTAGATGGTGACAGTTCTTTTAGTGAACTAGTGATAGAGTATTTCAACCAGACCACCCACTTTTTAAAGTTCACCTCCACATTCGACGCAGTGTCCATAGCTTACCTCGACATTTTATTGTCTAAAGATTATTCTGCCCAAATATTTACAGCTACTATATTTAGAAAGAACACATACTCAAACTCATTTCTCCACTTTTCCAGCTGCCACCCCCTCCACCAGAAACGTGCCATTGTAAAGGGTCAACTTGTCAGGGCAGTTCGTATCATTACACTGGATAAGGATTTTCTTGCTGAATGTTCACACTTAAGGGATATGTTTGTACATAGAGGTTACTCTGTATTTATGGTGGAGGAAATTGTAGAAGAAGTGATAAGTAAATGACTGAGACATTTTTATAGACCAATTTTGAGTAATGAACACACAATACACTGTGTTACTGACAACATTCATCCCCAAGGGTGTGAAGTGCCTGGAGTGGCACATTTATTTGAACCAATGAGAGTTAATTTTGTGACTACTTATAATCTTAACAGTAGAGATTGATTTAAGATTTTGAGTAAAAACTGGGCTTTGTTTAAAAGTGATAAGAATCTCTTTCAAAAATTAGGTGAACACCCAGTTGTTGTTTACAAGAAAGCTAGGAACCTTAAGGCGTACTTTGAACATCGTCCAATTAAACGTGCAAGAACAACGGGTATGTATAAGTGCCAGGCATGTAACTACTGCCAGTATGTTTTTGAATCCAACAGATTTGCAGTTCACGACCAACAGTTCAATTTGATGCTGAGAGTGAACTGCAACTCTAAAATGGTGGTCTATTTAGCCCAGTGCCAGGCATGCTTGGCCTTCTACATTGGTAAAACAGAGAGAAGGCTTCGTGATCGTATCTACGAGCACATCTACGCCATTAGAAAACATAAACTGGAGAATGCCTTGGCTAAACATATCTCACAATACCCCCACCATACTTTTAAATTTATGGTAATTGATCAAGTACTCCAGAATCCTCGGGGCGGCCCTGATATGTTAAAGTTGGAAGAGCTTGAATTAAACTGGCAGATCAGACTGAATGCCTATAACATGCCAGGGTTAAATGAAGGTTGTTCAATTAGTAGTATTTTAAAACTTAAAAGCCTTATTAGATGATACTTTAAGGCTTAGGACCTTAGTTTGCTTTATATTTTTAAATGACCCTATTTTATTCTAACTCACAATATTACTTTTTTAGCAATACTTGTCTAGTGTCGACCATTATTAAGGAAGGTTTTTGTTAGTTAGTGAGTGTTGCTTGAAAATATTTTAAATGTACATTCTCCTTTAATTGTTCTTGTTAAATAAATGTGTGGTTAATTGTTTTTTATATTTAAATGCTTGGTAGATCGAATTTTTGAATGTCTGAAGAAGTTTGCAATTTTGTCAAACGAAAAGCGCTTAACCGGAATAAACATTTGGTCTATTGGAATAATTACGTAGTCTTATACCATGTTAACCTGTGCTGATATTTATGGTGTAGTGTTATATCATGTTAACCTGTGCTGTGACATATGATGTAGTGTTATATCATGTTGTCCTGTGCTGAGACTTATAATGTAGTGTTATACCATGTTACTCTGTACTGAGACTTATGGTGTAGTCTTATATCATGCAACCTGCGCTAAGACATATGATGTAGTGTTATATCATGTTAACTTGTGCTTAGACTTATGGTGTAGTGTTACATCATGTTCACCTGTGCCGAGACGTATGTTGTAATGTTATGCCATGTTAACCTGTGCTGAGACTTATGGTGTAGTGTTATATCATGTTAACCTTTGCTGAGAGATATGATGTTGGGTTATATCATGTGAATGTGTGCTGTGGCTTATGATCTTGTGTTATATCATGTTAAACTGTGCTGAGACTTATGGTGTAATGTTATATCATGTTAATCTGGGCTGAGAATTAAGATGTTGTGTTATATTATGTTAACCTGTGGTGAGACTTATGGTGTAGTGTTATATCATGCTAACCAGTGCTGAGACTTATGGTGTAATATTTTATAATGTTAACCTGTGTTGAGACTTATGGTGCAGTGTTATGTCATGTTAACCTGTGCTGAGACTTACGATGTATTGTTATATCATGTTATCCTGTGCTGTGACTTATGTGATAGTGTTATATCATTTTAACCTGTGCTGAGACTTATGGTGTAATGTAATATCATGTTAACCTGGGATGAGAATTAAGATGTTGTGTTATATCATGTTAACCTGTACTAAGACTTATGATGTATTGTTATATCATGTTATCATCTGCTGTGACTTATGTGATAGTGTTATATCATTTTAACCTGTGTTGAGACTTATGTTGTAGTTTTATATTATGTTAACCTGTGCTGAGACTTATGATGTAGTGTTATACCATGGTAACCTATGCTGAGACTTATGATGTAGTGTTATACCATGTTAACCTGTGCGGAGACATATGATGTAGTGTTCTACCATGTTAAGCTGTGCTGAGACTCATGGTGTAGTCTTATACCATGTTAACCTGGGCTGTGAGTTATGATGTTGTGGTATATCATGTTAACCTGTGCTGTGACTTATGGTGTTGTGTTTTATCATGTTAACCTAAGCTGAGATATATGATGTGGTATATCATGTTAACGTGAGCTGTGACTTATCATGTAGTTTTATACCAGGTTAAACTGTGATGATACTTATGGTGTAGTGTTATATCATGTTAACCTGTGCTGAGACTTATCATGTAGTGTCATATCATGTTAACCTGTGCTGAGACATATGGTGTAGTATTATATCATGTTAATCATTGCTGAGACTTATGGTGTAATGTTATATCATCTTAACCTGGGCTGAGAATTTTGGTGTTGTGTTATATCATGTTAACCTGTGCTGAGACTTATCGTGTAGTTTTATGTCATGTTAGCCTGTGCGGAGACTTATGGTGTAGTGGTATAGCATGTTAGCCTGTGCGGAGACTTATGGTGTAGAGTTATATCATGTTAAAATGGGCTGTGACTTTTTATGTAGTGCTATATCATGTTAACCTGAGCTGAGACTTCTGATATATTTTAATATCATGTTAACCTGTGCTGTGACTTATGATGTACTGTTATATCATGTTAACCTGTGCTGTGACTTATGGTGTAGTGTTATGTCACGTTAGCCTGTGTGGAGACTTATGGTGTAGAGTTATATCATGTTAACCTGGGCTGCGACTTATGATATAGTGCTATATCATGTTGACCTGTCTTGAGACATATGATGATGTGTTATATCATGTTAACCTGTGCTTAGACTTTTGGTGTAGTTTTACATCATCTTAACCTGGGCTGAGACTTATGCTGTAGTGTTATATCATGTTAACCTGTGCTGTTACTTGTGATGTAGCGTTATATGATGTTAACCTGTTCTGAGAGTTATGGTGCAGTGTAATATCATGTTAACCTGTGCTAAGACTTATGGTGTAGTGTTATATCATGTTAACCTGTGCTGAGGCTTATGATGTAGTGTTATATCATGTTAACCTGTGCTGTGACTTATGATGTAGTGTTATATCATGTTAACCTGTGTTGAGACTTATGATATAGTGTTATATCATGTTAACCTGTGCTGTGACTTATGATGTAGTGTTATATCATATTAACCTGGGCTGAGACATATGATGTTGTGTTATATCATGTTAACCAGTGCTGAGACATTTGGTGTAGTGTTATACCTTGTTAACCTACACTGAGACTTATGGTGTAATTTTATATCATGTTAACCTGTGCTGAGACTTATTATGTAGTGTTATATCATGTTAACCTGTGCTGTGACTCATGATGTAGTGTTATATCCTGTTAACCTGGGCTATGACTTATGATGTAATGTTATATCATGTTAACTTGTGCTATGACTTTTGATGTAGTGTTATATCATGCAAATTTGTGCTGTGACTTATGATGTAGTGTCACATCGTGTTAACCTGTGCTGAGACTTATTATGTAGTGTTATATCATGTTAACCTGTGCTGTGACTTATGGTGTAGTGTTATATCATGTTAGCCTGTGCGGAGACTTATGGTGTAGAGTTATATCATGTTAACCTGGGCTGTGGCTTATGATGTAGGGTTATATCATGTTAACCTGTGTTGAGGCATATGATATTGGCTTGTATCATGTTAACCTGTACTGAGACTTATGGTGTAGTTTTCTACCATATTAACCTGTGCTGAGACTTATGATGTAGTTTTATATCATTTTAACCTTTGCTATGACTTATGATGTAGTGTTATATCATGTTAACCTGTGCTGAGATATATGATGTTGTGTTATATCATGTTAACATGTGCTGTGACTTATGATGTAGTGTTATACCATGTTAACCTGTGATGAGACTTATGGTGTAGTGTTATATCATGTTAACCTGTGCTGAGACTGGTCATGTTGTGTTATATCCTGTTAAACTGTGCTGAGACTTGTGGCATAATGTTTTATCATGTTAACCTTGGCTGAAAATTAAGGTGTTGTGTTATATCATGTTAACCGGGGCTGAGACTTATGGTGTAATATTTTATAATGTTATTCTGTGCTGAGACTTATGGTACAATATTATATCATATTAACCTGTGCTGAGACTTATGATGTAGTGTTATATCATGTTAACCTGTACTAAGACTTATGATGTATTGTTATATCATGTTATCCTGTGCTGTGACTTATGTGATAGTGTTATATCATTTTAACCTGTGCAGAGACTTATGGTGTAGTTTTATATTATGTTAACCTGTGCTGAGACTTATGATGTAGTGTTATACCATGTTAACCTTTGCTGAGACTTATGGTGTAGTGTTATACCATTTTAACCTGTGCTGAGACTTATGATGTAGTGTTATACCATGTTAACCTGTGCTGAGACATATTATGTAGTGCTCTACCATGTTAAGCTGTGCTGAGACTTATGATGTTGTGTTATATCATGTTAACTTGGGCTGTGACTTATGATGTAGTGTTATATCATGTTAAGCTGGGCTGAGACTTATGTTGTAGTCTTATACCATGTTAACCTGTGCTGAGATTTCTGGTGTAGTGTTATATTATGTTAACCTGTGCTGTGAGGTATGATGTAGTGTTATATCATGTTATCCTGTGCTGAGACTTATGATGTAGTGTTATACCATTTTAATCTGTGCTGAGAATTGTGGTGTAGTGTTATAGCATGCAACCTGTGCTAAGACATACGAGGCAGTGTTATATCATGTTAACCTGTGCTTAGACTTATGGTGTAGTATTACATCATGTTAACCTGTGCTGAGACGTATGTTGTAGTGTTATGCCATGTTAACCTGTGCTGAGACGTATGGTGCAGTGTTATATCATGTTACCTTGGGCTGATTTTTATGAAGTAGTGTTATATCATTTTAACTTGTGCTAAAACTTATGATGTAGTGTTATATCATTCTAACCTGTGCTGTGACTCATGATGTAGTGTTATATCATGTTAACCTGAGCTGTGACATGATGTAGTGTTATATCATGTTAAATTGTGCCGAGACTTGTGGTGTAATGTTATATCATGTTAACCTGGGCTGAGAATTAAGGTGTTGTGTTTTATCATTTTAACCTGTGCAGAGACTTATGGTGTAGTGTTATACCATTTTAACCTGCGCTGAGACTTATGGTGTAATGTTTTATAATGTTAACCTGTACTGAGACTTATGGTACACTGTTATATCATGTTAACCTGTGCTGAGACTTATGATGTAGTGTTATTTCATGTTAACCTGTGCTGTGACTTATGTGATAGTGTTATATCATTTTAACCTGTGCTGAGACTTATGGTGATGTTTTATATTATGTTAACCTGTGCTGGGACTTATGATGTAGTGTTCTACCATGTTAACCAGTGCTGAGACTTATGGTGTAGTGTTATGCCATGTTAACTTGTGCTGAGACTTATGATGTAGTGTTATACCATGTTAACCTGTGCAGAGACATATGGTTTTGTGTTATACTGCGTTAACCTGTGCTGAGCCATATGATGTAGTGTTCTACCATGTTAAGCTGTGCTGGGACTCATGGTGTAGTGTTATACCATGTTAAGCTGTTCTGTGAGTTATGATGTTGTGGTATATCATGTTAACCTGTGCTGTGACTTATGATGTAGGGTTATATCATGTTATCCTAGGCTGAGACTTATGATGTTGTGTTATATCATGTTATCCTAGGCTGAGACTTATGATGTAGAGTTATATCATGTTAAACTGGGCTGAGACTTATGATGTAGTCTTATACCATGTTAACCTGTGCTGAGATTTATGGTGTAGTGTTATATCATGTTAACCTGTGCTTAGACTTATGGTGTAGTGGTACATCAGGTTAACCTGTGCTGAGATGTATGTTGTAGTGTTATGCCATATTAACCTGTGCTGAGACGTATGATGCAGTGTTTTATCATGTTACCCTGGGCTGATTCTTATTAAGTTGTGTTATATCATGTTAACTTGTGGTGAGACTTATTATGTAGTTTTATATCATTTTAACATTTGCTATGACTTATGATGTAGTGTTATATCATGTTAACCTGTGCTGAGACATATGATGTAGTATTATATCATGTTAGCCTGTGTTGAGCCCTATGATGTAGTGTTATATTATGTTAACCTGTGCTGTGACTTATGATACAGTGTTACCTGTACTGAGACTTATGGTGTGGTGTTATATCATGTTAACCTTTGCTGAGAGATATGATGTTGTGTTATATCATGTTAGCCTCTGCTGTGACTTATGATATAGTGTTATATCATGTTAACCTGTGCTGTGACTTATGCTTTAGTGTTATATCATGTTAACCTTTGCTGAGAGATATGATGTTGTGTTATATCATGTTAACGTGTGCTATGGCTTATGATGTTATGTTATATCATGTTATCCTGTGGTGAGACTTATGGTGTAGTGTTATACCACGCTAACCGGTGCTGAGACTTATGTTGTAATGTTTTATAATGTTAACCTGTGCTGATACTTATGGTGCAGTGTTATATCATGTTAACCTGTGCTGAGACTTATGACGTATTGTTATATCATGTTATCCTCTGCTGTGACTTATGTGATAGTGTTATATCATTTTAACCTGTGCTGAGACTTATGGTGTAGTTTTATGTTATGTTAACCTGTGCTGAGGCTTATGATGTAGTGTTATACCATGTTAACCTGTGTTGAGACTTATGGTGTAGTGTTATACCATGTTAACCTGTGCTGAGACTTATGATATAGTGTTCTACCATGTTAAGCTGTGCTGAGACTCATGGTGTAGTGTTACACCATGTTAACCTGTGCTGAGACTTATGGTTTTGTGGTATACCATGTTAACCTGTGCTGAGACCTATGATTTAGTGTTCTACCATGTTAAGCTGTGCTGAGACTCATGGTGTAGTGTTATACCATCTTAACCTGTGCTGTGAGTTATGATGTTGTGTTATATCATGTTAACCTGTGCTGTGAAGTATGATGTAGTGTTATATCATGTTATCCTGTGCTGATACTTATGATGTAGTGTTATACAATGTTAATCTGTACTGAGACTTATGGTGTAGTCTTATATCATCATAAAAATTAATTTTCACCTTTGGACATTGATATTGTGACTTTTATATGGTACGGCATGCTATGGGGTGTCGGTGTTATGTCTAAGCTATATTTTCTTTATTGAAGATCTTTCTCGGCTTTGGTGGAAGCTTTGTCTCAAGTATACAGTTTTGGGCCACCATCAGTTTCTTTTGAGAGCAATAGAACATCAAGGAAGACTTGCGGCAAATCAAGGACAAACTTTAAATATTTAAATTGTGTTTTCATTGGAATGTTTACAAATCTGGCACACCATAGTCTCTATAGTGTGTCGAGGTTATGTTTATAATGTAATCATTTATTTAAGATCTTTTGAGTGTTTTCGGGATCTTATTGTTTGACTGGTATCAACTTCTTTTGTGGCTGTTACAATACCTGGGAGGGTTTGAGTATACTTTTGAATAATATAACCACACAGCTTTTTAACAATATTGGTCTACCATCCAATGATGAGCATTCTTATGTGTAGTTATTATTTGTCATCATGTAATTATAAATTTCCTTTGGGTTCTGGCTGTGAAGAATTTTTGTTTTGGTTGCCCAAAATTCATTTTAGTTTCTGACTTTGGATATAAAAGTTATAACATCATATTGTCAGTGTTTACATATATGTATTTATTATAGTGTTGGTTAATATCAATATACATGTGTTTTTCTGTTTTTGGGTATATCATTGTTTAACTACATAGTATATTAGCATTACTATTTAATTATGTACATCTAGTTAGTTAGATGTGCAATGTAGACATGGTTTTGTGTTAATTTTTCATGTATTTTTTAACCATTTAGACATTAGTTATTTCCATTTTAGATATAACCCCAAGGACTTTTGCTCATTATCTATGTTTTATTTTGTATGTTGGATACAACCTCTTTATTAAAATTTACTAATTGTGAATTTGTATACATAGTCATTGCTTTGTGCTTTTGGTTAGTCTTCCTACTTGTTATTGACATTTAAAATATTGTTCTAAGGACCAACATGGATCTTATTACCATCCTTAAAGGGTTGTCTTATGACAAAAATGACATTGATGTGTTTACATCCACTATAACTAACAAGGGGGGTGGTGACATCATTGGAGATACACAGGATGATTGTCAGTTTTTTTTTGACAATATTTTTAAGAAAATGAAGGGCTTACAGGCCTGTGTGTGGCATAGTAAATTGTTTTCAGCTTATATGGACAAAGGCATTACGCCCAGAAGTTTATGAATCAGGTTGAAACCTCTTGTGGGTCAACCAGATGCTAAATTATTGGAGAGTTGGGCAAAAATACAACAAAACTCAACCATGGAATTTGTTAGGGCACTCCATGCCTTTTATGGAAAAAGGATTGAGATGTTGAATTTGGAAGTTTCCAAAATGTGCCAGGATGCTACAAATGGAGGATAAGTCAGAATATAAAGACTGTTTGAAGAAATTGAGTACTGATCTGTTGGTTGTTGAGAATGAGCTTAAATTTGGCAAGATCAATAAATTCAATAGGGATTTATCGGATTATAAAGCAGGTAATCCCTTTCACTATTCTAAGAATGTTAAATTTCAGAAGAATAATGCTCAGGCAGTTAGATCTAAAAGGAAAAGGAAATCCATCCTTAAAAAATCTAAGGGAGATGGGTCGAGTGAAGATTTTTTCCTCTTGTACTGATAATGAAAATGAGGTTCTTCAAATGTCACCTGCCTCTAAACGGAGTATGACTGATCAGTCTGAACAGTATTTTCAGAAAAACCCTTTAGGGTTGGTAGAAAACAGGGGCGTAGGAAACATAAACATAGGGGACAATTTAGAAACAATGCTGCAATTGTTAGAACCCAAAGTGAAACCAACAATGTCATAAATAGGGTGATTATCCCAGATTTAGTTACAAGACATGTAACAATTTAAAGCAGTTACTTTGTCTAGAAAATATTTCTTCTAACAATTATGTAACGGAAGAACCACAGGGCACATTTCCATGTGGACACTGCCATATGTGTCCCTTTATTTCCAAGGTTATCAGCTTTCAACATCCTGAAGGGTTTTTTACTTTTAGACCCAAGTTCCATAGTGACTTTAACAGTGTCAATTTAATCTATTTAGCTACTTGTGATAAATGTGAAGTGTTTTATGTTGGCCTTACCAAGAGGAGACTTCGTGATAGAATTTATAATCACTGTTATGACATTAAGAAAGGTCATGAGTGCAATGCCTTAGCTAAGCACATTAATGAACATAAAACTCATACATTTAGTTTCAAGGTCTTGGAACTAGTGGCTTTTAACCATAGAGAAGGTGACAACATCAATCAGCTAGCTATTAAAGAACTTAAATGGATTTTCACCCTGAAAGCTCACATTTATCCAGGCATCAATCAGTCTGCATCTATTAAACCCATTTTGAATAGTAGAAAGTTATAAATATAAAATAGATTGTCTTAGGATATAGGTCAACATAACATTAGTTGTGATTTTTAGCTCATGGGTACTGTCCCCTTCTTTTGACCTGTTTGGTTGACATTCCTTCTCCCTGTAGCTCCTGGCTTATTGAGTACACGTTTTTCTGTGACCTTGGACATGGCTTATATATGCCCTCTTTTGAATATTTTATATACCTATAAGGTGCCTTTGATGTTTAATATATATCACATATATTACTTTAATATCTGATAGAATATTCCTTACACAAGCCTAAATATAGAAGATTTGGTCTATATATACCTCTTTTGTTTGATTTTTTAATAATATATATTTTTTAATAATATTCTCATCAAGATTCTGGGAAATAATTCATATAACACATTATATGGTTTTTTTCATGTCCTTTTACTTTTAAGTATCTTGTCAGATGATCACTATATGCTATCGGTTGCAATTTACATTTATTGGCCACAGTATTTGTGCTCTTGGCAGCAGTATAAGACATTTTTTTATACATTGTGTTTCACAATTATTAGTTTTCTTAATCTCGGTCTCGTGTTTTATTATGAGTTATATGTTTATTAATTTTATATATGAGGTATTAATAGTAACTAATATTTTATATAACATCTATGGCAGTCATACAGTGTTTGTTTTTCTGCATTTGCTGCCTTTTATAGTGGACTCCCTTGGGAAGTTCGGCTTGTGGCATGTTTGATTCTGCGGTGTATTGTTGGAATGATTTTTGATTTGTTTTTGCTTTGATTGCATTTTGCGACGTTGTTCTTGGTGGTTTTCTTTGTAAATATTTTTAGGTAGGTACTGCAATAGTTGCTGTGAAGCACTGACTGGTTCATTTTGATTGATGAACTTCCTTTCACTTACGTCATCAGACTTTCATTCTCTTGACAAATGTTACTTCGTCTCCCTGGTAAGCGTGTCTGACTACTGTTACCAGTTTCTTTAAATTACCATTCATCACCTGTTTGAATTTGAAGATTACATTCTTTCAGGCTGATGAAGAACTAAATAATCAGTTTCATGTAAGCGACTCCCCCTTTTTTGATTGGATTTATATTATTTTAACATATTTTAATATATCTTAGTATATTTTGATACATAATTACTACATTCTCCTAATAGGATTTTAGGTAGTATGAATACTGAAGTAGTTCAGTCGATGTTCCTTGAATGCAGGACTTTTAATAATTTAAATTAAAATAGGCACGATGTTTTTGCAATATATTCTTGATGCTTCCTATAAGCATTTTCTGTCTTTCATGACTTGAGCTTTGTCTCACATTTTAAGCGTATTATATGTGTTTTAATTTTTGGATCGGTATACGATCTATGTTAGCATAACTACGGAGATTCCTCATGATAGTTCTATGACAACATGGAATTTTTTATGCTAATGGTTGTGTCATAATGACAGTATTTATTAAAATATTCAATGTTTTTGACATCAGTAGCATTTTTTTAATGGCCGTGTATACACTGTTTTTTTAACAAATGAAATTTTAACATGATTAATGAATTAAGTAAAGGCCATTATTGCTTAATTGTTATTTTGCCCGCCAAAATTTCTGATATATAAGAACTTTTGTTTTTACTGTTTAAATACACCTGAAGAAGCGTCGTTAAACTACGTGAAAGTGCTTGTGTTGTTTTATCTCAATAAAGAAGATTTACGCATATTGGTTCGTCTCCAGTGGTGACTCCTGTTTGGATCTCATACTACTATTTATTCCACATTTTTTCCACGAGGAGTCTTTACTTTCCCGCAACAGTTTTGTTGGGGCTTTTTCTGTTGCTTGTTGCTGTTTGCAGGTTTGACTAATGGAGCAGATTAACATTGAATTGGACTTTAATCCAGAGACGAGAACAACTTTTTCATCTGCTTGGGATTCTCTCAAGCACTGTACTGAAAATCCTTTATTGACTCTGGAGTTGACTAACCAAGCCACTATTTCACCACAGACTCCTAACGGTGAGAGCATTAATGAATTTAATAGACTTTGTAAATTGTTCCGGGATGATTTGTACCAATTACAAAGATATGCATGGCAAAGATTGCACCTAGAGGCATGTATACATTTTAAAATAGTGCCTAGAGGCATGCGTATCTTTTGCATGCCTTCTTATGGGGACAGCCATCCTACTTTATTGAGAAAATGGCAAGATTTGAATATACAACTTGGTTTCAGCTACATCAACCTCCTTTTAGAATATTTTGCACCTCTTGAAACTGACTTAAGGAATAAAATAGATTCACAGTACAAAGTCATTTCAGAACGCTTCAACACGGAATATTTTGTTAAAAGGTTGGACAATGTATTGACTCAAGTTCATTCTTTTACTGAAAGACTGAAACAGGTGAAGCACAAGAAACTTGTAAGGGATGCTAAAGATTTTGCTCTTGGTCAAGTTTTCTTATGGCCTAGGACAGAAACTGTACCCACACGAATAGACTCTAATGCTGAAAAACAGCCTTATGCCTCCAGTTCTCTTCCCTTTTCACAAGGAACTTCTAATACTGGCATTGATATAGTTCCTTCTTCTTCATCTACAATCAGCACAATGGGTAACATGGAACTGATACCTAACAGTTTTGTTTTTAAATCCACTGAAGATGCAAGTTCTGCTAGTGATACCCCCCCTCCAAACTAACAGGCAGCCAAAGCTTTCCTTTTAGCAGGTGCCAAACCTAAGGATACAGCGCCTGCTACTAATTGTTTTTTACCATTTCCAGTCAAGCAACAACTTGGATGGAGAGGCCGATCAAACAGCAGGGGGCCCAGAAAAAGAAAGGGATCCAAAGAAAAATATGCAAACACAAGGAAACAAAGAAATTGAACTCTTTAGTGTATAATGTTTCTGATTATGTTTTATCTGATGCCGATATTTCTTTATTAGATAAAGGTCTTAATTTCATCCCTTCTCAAACCAGTATTTTGAATGAGGTTTTAATTGATTTGAGATTGTTTTGTCGAAATGTTTCTTTGAAAATTTTATTTAAAAACAAGAATGCCTTAGATACTCAAACCTTAAAAATTTTTTTTAGAATTAAAAGTAGTTTTATACCCTTTATGCCACATAATGTGGAAAGCTTTTTGAAGATATGTGAAAATGACTTTTATAAATGGTTTGCTTTGAATAAGAAAAGATGCAGCTTTTTTAATGTTACCAAAGCTGAACAAGAGTCCATTCATGCTTTAAAAAGCAATGTCCACATTATCATTAAGCCAGCTGATAAGGGCGGGGCCATGGTCATTATGAACTCTTCAGACTATGACCATAACATGCATAGTCTTCTAACAGATGACACAGTTTATGAATTGGTCTCATCGGAGAGAGTTAAGAGAATTATTAAAATGGTACAAACTGACTTATATGACCTTTTGATGTGTGGTCAGATAAGCTGTGAACTCTATGAATATTTTTTCATAGAGTTCCCTACAATCCCCATAATTAAAGGTCTACCTAAGATACACAAAGGTATTAATCCTGTACCAATGAGACCCATAGTTTCCAGTGAACGTTGGATAACCTCCACCATCTCTTCATTTGTTGAAAGCTTACTTAGACCTTTAGTAGATAATGTCCCTCATATTCTTAGGGACTCATACCAATTGGTTGAGTTTTTCAGTGAATTTGTATTAGATAAGAAGGATAAAGATTTACTTTTAGTCACTATGGATGTCAAAAATCTTTTTACTTGCATTCCTAATGACATAGGGCTTCAGGCTATCAGAGAGATCCTAGTTGCTCAGTCTGACTATAGTAATAATAGACAAATTCTTATTAATTGTTTACTAGAATTAATACTCAACAATAATGTTTTTTTGTATAATGATCACCTTTATCTGCAAAAATGGGGGGTTGCCATGGGCACCCCCTGTGCTAACAGTTACGCTAACCTTGTAGTTTTTCACTGGGAGCGCAACTGTTTGTTCCAATAAGCAGAATTTAGCAGAATCAGGATGTATAAGAGATTTGTGGATGACGTTCTTTTCATATGGGAAGGCACACAATTGGAGTGTACTAATTTTGTTAAAGAACTAAACACTACAACGTCTTTTCTAAGGTTTACAGCAGAGACATCTTGTCATCAGATAAATTATTTAGATTTAACATTGGACCTTGTGGGGAATAAAATAGTCACTTCATTGTATAGGAAACCTACCTGGAGGAACATGCTACTCCGTTATGAGAGTATGCACCCCAGATTTACTTTCAAGGGCATTATATTAAGCCAAATGTATAGGATATATAAAATATGCAGTAACAAAACTAATTTACAGTTAGAACTCAATAATTTGGAAGCTCTGTTTAGAGAAAGAGGTTACCCCTCTAAATTAATTACAGAATGTAGGCAGGAAATTATAGGGAAAATGAATGTTCCTCACAACCTGGATGACTACACTAGGAGCATCTCAAAACCCTATATAAGAAACAAAGATAAGTTCACTGATAAGTTGAGTTATGTCACTAAATATACCAGTGATATCATTAGTCTCAACAAAATCATTAGCAGGAATTGGAATGTTTTAATTGCTGATGCCTTCACTAAAAAAATAGTGGGTGATTATCCCAGATTTAGTTACAAGACATGTAACAATTTAAAGCAGTTACTTTGTCTAGAAAAGATTTCTTCTAACAATTATGTAACGGAAGAACTACAGGGCACATTTCCATGTGGACACTGCCATATGTGTCCCTTTATTTCCAAGGTTATCAGCTTTCAACATCCTGAAGGGTTTTTTACTTTTACACCCAAGTTCCATAGTGACTGTAACAGTGTCAATTTAATCTATTTAGCTACTTGTGATAAATGTGAAGTGTTTTATGATGGCCTTACCAAGAGGAGACTTCGTGATAGAATTTATAATCACTGTTATGACATTAAGAAAGGTCATGAGTGCAATGCCTTAGCTAAGCACATTAATGAACATAAAACTCATACATTTAGTTTCAAGGTCTTGGAACTAGTGGCTTTTAACCATAGAGAAGGTGACAACATCAATCAGCTAGCTATTAAAGAACTTAAATGGATTTTCACCCTGAAAGCTCACATTTATCCAGGCATCAATCAGTCTGCATCTATTAAACCCATTTTGAATAGTAGAAAGTTATAAATATAAAATAGATTGTCTTAGGATATAGGTCAACATAACATTAGTTGTGATTTTTAGCTCATGGGTACTGTCCCTTCTTTTGACCTGTTTGGTTGACATTCCTTCTCCTGTAGCTCCTGGCTTATTGAGTACACGTTTTTCTGTGACCTTGGACATGGCTTATATATGCCCTCTTTTGAATATTTTATATACCTATAAGGTGCCTTTGATGTTTAATATATATCACATATATTACTTTAATATCTGATAGAATATTCCTTACACAAGCCTAAATATAGAAGATTTGGTCTATATATACCTCTTTTGTTTGATTTTTCAATAATATATATTTTTTAATAATATTCTCATCAAGATTCTGGGAAATAATTCATATAACACATTATATGGTTTTTTTCATGTCCTTTTACTTTTAAGTATCTTTTCAGATGATCACTATATGCTATCGGTTGCAATTTACATTTATTGGCCACAGTATTTGTGCTCTTGGCAGCAGTATAAGACATTTTTTTATACATTGTGTTTCACAATTATTAGTTTTCTTAATCTCGGTCTCGTGTTTTATTATGAGTTATATGTTTATTAATTTTATATATGAGGTATTAATAGTAACTAATATTTTATATAACATCTATGGCAGTCATACGGTGTTTGTTTTTCTGCATTTGCTGCCTTTTATAGCGGACTCCCTTGGGAAGTTCGGCTTGTGGCATGTTTGATTCTGTGGTGTATTGTTGGAATGATTTTTGATTTGTTTTTGCTTTGATTGCATTTTGCGACGTTGTTCTTGGTGGTTTTCTTTGTAAATATTTTTAGGTAGGTACTGCAATAGTTGCTGTGAAGCACTGACTGGTTCATTTTGATTGATGAACTTCCTTTCACTTACGTCATCAGACTTTCATTCTCTTGACAAATGTTACTTCGTCTCCCTGGTAAGCGTGTCTGACTACTGTTACCAGTTTCTTTAAATTACCATTCATCACCTGTTTGAATTTGAAGATTACATTCTTTCAGGCTGATGAAGAACTAAATAATCAGTTTCATGTAAGCGACTCCCCCTTTTTTGATTGGATTTATATTATTTTAACATATTTTAATATATCTTAGTATATTTTGATACATAATTACTACATTCTCCTAATAGGATTTTAGGTAGTATGAATGCTGAAGTAGTTCAGTCGATGTTCCTTGACTGCAGGACTTTTAATAATTTAAATTAAAATAGGCACGATGTTTTTGCAATATATTCTTGATGCTTCCTATAAGTATTTTCTGTCTTTCATGGCTTGAGCTTTGTCTCACATTTTAAGCGTATTATATGTGTTTTAATTTTTGGATCGGTATACGATCTATGTTAGCGTAACTACGGAGATTCCTCATGATAGTTCTATGACAACATGGAATTTTTTATGCTAAAGGTTGTGTCATAATGACAGTATTTATTAAAATATTCAATGTTTTTGACATCAGTAGCGGTTTTTTAATGGCCGTGTATACACTGTTTTTTTAACAAATGAAATTTTAACATGATTAATGAATTAAGTAAAGGCCATTATTGCTTAATTGTTATTTTGCCCGCCAAAATTTCTGATATATAAGAACTTTTGTTTTTACTGTTTAAATACACCTGAAGAAGTGTAGTTAAACTACGTGAAAGCGCTTGTGTTCTTTTATCTCAATAAAGAAGATTTACGCATATTGGTTCGTCTCCAGTGGTGACTCCTGTTTGGATCTCATACTACTAATGTCATAAATATATCCACCACTGTTTTAGCTGAGTATGAATATAAGCTTCTCAATAAAGGTTTGAATTATATTCCAACTTTTAATGTGTCTGAATATGATTTTGTGCAGGATTTACAGACTTTTTGTAGATTATTAAATCTTAGAGTCTTTTTTGGTGGTCAAGGACAACAAAACAGTTCATTAGAATGCCCATTTAGATTCCATGCATCTAAATTTACTCCACCCATGAATAAATATGTGGATATTTTTCAAAAATGTGTGCTTTGGGAACTTCATTTTGCTAATAAATGTGGATTTTATTTTTTGAAAGATAATTTAGATCATCAAGAAAGAGAGGCGCTGCTCCAATTAAAGGATAGGAGGGATCTGGTGATAACACAAGCAGACAAGGGGGGCTCCATAGTAGTTATGGATTGGGCCAATTATGTCAAGGAAGGTATGAGACAACTCCATGATGCTAGGTTCTATTCCCCTTTGTTTATGGACCTGAGTTCTATATTTAAGGCTGAGATTGATGAATTTCTTCAACAATTTCATGCTCTGGGTGTCATAGATGATCAAACTCTACATCATTCTTATGGTGGATGAACCTATAGTACCTTTTCTCTATCTTCTTCCCAAGGTGCACAAGAGTCTTTATAATCCCCCAGGAGACCTATTGTGTCAGGTCATGGTTCACTCACGGAACCTATTTCCATGTTTCTTACTAAATATTTGAAACCCCTACTTAAGGGTGTAAGAGCTAGGATTAAAGACACAGTGGAATTTCTCAATATTATCGAGAATTCAGAGTTGGAGGAGGGGTGGCTCTTGTGCACCTTGGACGTGACAGAATTATACGCCAGTATCCCTCACTGGGCTGGGCTTATGGCGCTTGAGTTTTGGCTTACCACATTAAATTTATATGACACTGATTTCTATAACTTTCTATTGGGTTTGGTAGAATTAGTTTTGACAAAGAATGTTTTTCTTTTTAATGGACAATACTATCTAGAAATTAGAGGTACCGCCATGGGAGCTGATTTTGCTCCCATATATGCGGATCTCTTTATGGGATTTGTGGAGCATCAAGTTATATATGACAGGAGTCACAATCTTTATTTGGATGAGATAGATATCTGGCATAGGTACCTGGATGACTGCTGGATGGTTTGGAAGTCAGACATGACTTATTTTAATGAATTTGTTGATTATCTCAATGAGAACAAATGGGGTATTATATTTACGTTGGCTGCTAAGAAGAAATCCATTCCTTTTTTAGATGTGTTAGTTAAAAAGGAGTCTGATAGAACATTAACTAGCACGGTATATAGAAAGCCCCATAGTTCTAATTATTTATTGCATGCCTCCAGCTGTCATCCGGGTCATATTATACAGAATATCCCTAAGTCCCAGTATATGAGGAATAAATGAATTTGCTCAAATAAAAGTAGAGCTTGAAACTTGTGATCCTGATCTTACTAACAGATTTGTGAAACATGGTTATTTGGAAGAGCATTTGGCTGGGATTAAACATTTTGTGAACAATATGTCCAGGGAACAACTTATGACCTATGGCAAATCCAAATCTAATGTGATTCCAAGATAAGATTTACCACAACATATGGCAAAAATACTAAATTGTTGACTCAGGCTAATAATAAATATTGGGACATACTTTTTGCTGAGGAACATCTTGCCACTATTTTAGATGATAGATGCAAATTCTCCTATAGAAAGGGAGTTACCTTAGGGGGCCATCTTAATCATTATAAAAAATCTCTACCTACTCAATCTCATGAAAAAATACAAAAGACCTTGGGGGGATTTAAGGCATATGGTTGTTATCCATGTGAACATTGTATCTTTTATAGATATGTACTGAAAACTAAAGAATTCTCTAGTAAAAACACTTCTAAAGTCTTTGAAATCCACACATTGTCTAACTGTAGTAGTTGTTGGGTAATATATCTTGCTGAGTGCCAATGTTCAGCTTTCTATATTAGCCAAACTTCCTGGCCATTTAAACTTAGAATTTCTGAACATTTAAGCAATATACGCAGCAAAGTAACAACTAATGCATTATACAAACATGTTCAGACTCACAATATAGCCAAATTTTCATTCACTGTTATTGATAGGATTGTTGATTCCAATTTCTCCAAAAATAAGTGGCATGATGTTCTTAATAAAAAAGAGAGATTGTGGATCATTAACCTAGGGGGTTTATTTCCCCCTGGTTTGAATGATCATTTATAAATAATGATTCTTGTATATTTTATGAGAGATAATATCTTATATCACTAAGCTTTTGTAATTTATTATTGATCAGTTTTTTCTATCTGTGTTTATACTATTAATTTTATACATTGTTTTCATGATATTAGTGATACATGTACACCTATATTTAGGTGGCTCCATAATGTACAACCAATCATTTCTTCACAATACATTTGTACCTATTGTTTTGACTTTTAGGGTCAGTCATAATCGGTTGATAATTTTTGTATATGAACAATGTGATTAGATTTTCTATATTTAATCTTGTGATGAATTTTTATACTTTATAAGGTCACATATATATACACGCCTTTATATATTTTTTGGGTGTATATAATGTATGTTCACATTGTCATATAATGATTCTATTTTATATGCAGCTTTTGTATAATGGGTTTATACCTTTAATGTTTGAATTGTTATATCAAAAATGTTTTTGATTGGTGGGTTTGAATTTGGTTACATGTATTAAATTAAGGCTTATGGATTAGTCTTTGTTACATTGAGAAAGGTCATTAGACCGAAACCGGTCTGTACATCATTATAAATAAATATTTGTTTCTTCGAATCTGCTGGCCTTTTTTGTGGTGTTACTTTTACTTTGGCCTTGCAGTTGCCGTCCAGGTGAGGAGTTTTGTTTTCAGTAGTCTTATATCATGCAATCTGCGCTAAGACATATGATGTAGTATTATATCATGTTAACCTGTACTTAGACTTAGGGTGTAGTGTTACATCATGTTAACCTGTGCTGAGACATATGTTGTAGTGTTATGCCACGTTAACCTGTGCTGAGATGTATGATGCAGAGTTATATCATGTTACCCTGGGCTGATTCTTATGAAATAGTGTTATATCATGTTAACCTGTGCTGAGACTTATGATATAGTGTAATATCATGTTACCCTGTGCTGAGACTTATGGTGTAGTGTTATATCATGTTAACCTTTGCTGAGAGATATGATGTTGTGTTATATCATGTTAACCTGTGCTGTGACTTATGATATAGTGTTATATCATGTTAACCTGTGCTGTGACTTATGCTGTAGTGTTATATCATGTTAACCTTTGCTGAGAGATATGATGTTGTGTTATATCATGTTAACCTGTGCTGTGACTAATGATATAGTGTTATATCATGTTGACCTGTGCTGTGAATTATGCTGTACTGTTATATCACATTAACCTATGCTGAGAGATATGATGTTGTGTTATAGCATGTTAACATGTGCTGTGACTTATGATGTAGTGTTATACCATGTTACCCTATGCTGAGAGATATGATGTTGTGTTATATCATGTTAACATGTGTTGTGGCTTATGATGTTGTGTTATATCACATTAAACTGTGCTGAGACTTATGGTGTAATGTTATATCATGTTAACCTGTGCTGAGACTTATGGTTTAGTGTTATACCATGTTAATCTGTGCTGAGACATATGATGTAGTGTTCTACCATGTTAAGCTGTGCTGAGACTCATGGTGTAGTGTTATACCATATTAACATGTGCTGTGAGTTATGATGTTGTGGTATATCATGTTAACCTGTGCTGTGACTTATGATTTAGTGTTATATCATGTTAACCTGTGCTGAGACTTATGATGTTGTGTTATACAATGTTATCCTGTGTTGAGACTTATGATGTAGTGTTATATCATGTTATCCTGTGCTGAGACTTATGATGTAATGTTATACCATGTTAACCTGTGCTGAGACTTATGGTGTAGTGTTATATCATGTTAACCTGTGCTGAGACATATGATGTAGTGTTATATCATGTTAACCTGTGCTGAGACTTATGGTGTAGTGTTATATCATGTTAACCTGTGCTGAGACTTATGATGCAGTGTTATATCATGTTAACCTGGGCTGATTCTTATGATGTAGTGTTATATCATGTTAACTTGTGCTAAGACTTATGATGTAGTGTTATATCATTTTAACCTGTGCTGTGACTCATGATGTAGTGTTATATCATGTTAACCTGTGCTGAGACTTATGATGTAGTGTTATATCATGTTAACCTGTGCTGTGAAGTATGGTGTAGTGTTATATCATGTTAGCCTGTGCAGAGACTTATGGTGTAGAGTTATATCATGTTAACCTGGGCTGTGACTTATGATGTAGGGTTATATCATGTTAAGCTGTGTTGAGACATATGATATTGGGTTGTATCATGTTAACCTGTGCTGAGACTTATGGTGTAGTTTTATACCATGTTAACCTGTGCTGAGACTTATGATGTAGTTTTATATCATTTTAACCTGTGCTATGACTTACGATGTAGTGTTATATCATGTTAACCTGTGCTGAGACATATGATGTAGTGTTATATCATGTTAACCTGTGCTGAGACTTATGATGTAGTGTTATATCATGTTAACCTGTGCTGTGACTTATGATATAGTGTTATATCATGTTAACCTGTGCTGAGACATATGGTGTAGTGTTTTACCATACTAACCTGGGCTGAGACTTATGATGCAGTGTTATATCATGTTAAACTCTGCTGATTCTTATGTAGAGTTTTATCATGTTAACCTGTGCTGTGACTTATGCTATAGTGTTATATCATGTTAACCTTTGCTGAGAGATATGATGTTGTGTTATATCATGTTAATGTGTGCTGTGGCTTATGATGTAGTGTTATACCATGTTAACCTGTGATGAGACATATGGTGTAGTCTTATATCATGTTAACCTGTGCTGAGACTTATCATGTTGTTATATCATGTTAACCTGTGCTGAGACATATGATGTAGGGTTATATCATGTTAACCTGTGCTGAGACCTATGATGTAGTGTTATATAATGTTAACCTGTGCTGTGACTTAAGATATAGTGTTACATCATGTTAATCTGTGCTGAGACATATGGTCTAGTGTTATACCATGTTAACGTGAGCTGAGACTTATGATGCAGTGTTATATCATGTTAACCTCTGCTGATTCTTATGTAGTGTTTTATCATGTTAACCTGTGCTGTGACTTATGGTATAGTGTTATATCATGTTAAACTGTGCTGAGACTTATGGTGTAATGTTATATCATGTTAACCTGGGCTGAGAATTAAGGTGTTGTGTTATATCATGTTAGCCTGTGATGAGACTTATGGTGTAGTGTTATATCATGCTAACCGGTGCTGAGACTTATGGTGTAATGTTTTATAATGTTAACCTGAGCTGAGACTTATGATGTAGTGTTATATCATGTTAACCTGTACTAATACTTATGATGTATTGTTAATTATGTTATCCTGTGCTGTGACTTATGTGATAGTGTTATATCATTTTAACCTGTGCTGAGACTTATGGTGTAGTTTTATATTATGTTAACCTGTGCTGAGACTTATGATGTAGTGTTATACCATGTTAACCTGTGCTGAGACTTATGGTGTAGTGTTATACCATGTTAACCTGTGCTGAGACTTATGATGTAGTGTTGTACCATGATAACCTGTGCTGAGACTTATGGTGTAGTGTTATACCATGTTAACCTGTGCTGTAACTTATGATGCTGTGTTACATCATGTTAACCTGTGCTGTGACTTATGATGTATTGTTATAACATGTTAACCTGTGCTGATTCCTATGATGTAGTGTTATATCATGTTAACCTGTGCTGTGACTTAGGATGTAGTGTTATATCATGTTAACTTGTACTGAGACAAATGATATTGTGTTATATCATGTTAACTTGCTGAGACTTATAATGTTGTGTTATACCATGTTTACCTGTGCTGAGACTTATGGTGTAGTGTTATATCATGTTAATCGGTGCTGAGGCTTATGGTGTAATGTTATATCATGTTAACCTGGGCTGAGAATTAAGGTGTTGTGTTATATCATGTTAACCTGTGCTGAGACTTATGATGTAGTGTTATATCACGTTAATCTGTGCTGAGACTTATGATGTATTTTTATATCATGTTAACCTGTGCTGTGACCTATGATGTAGTGTTATACCATGTTATCCTGTGCGGAGACTTATGGTGTAGTGTTATATCATTTTAGCCTGTGTGGAGACTTATGGTGTAGAGTTATATCATGTTACCTGGGCTGTGACTTATGATGTAGTGCTATATCATGTTAACCTGTGTTGAGACATATGAGATTGGGTTTTATCATGTTAACCTGTGCCAAGACTTATGGTGTAGTTTTATACCATGTTGACCTGTGCTGAGACATATGATGTAGTTTTATATCATTTTAACCTGTGCTATAACTTATGATGTAGTGTTATATCATCTTAACCTGTGCTGAGACATATGATGTAGTGATATGTCATGTTAACCTGTGCTGAGACTTATGATGTAGTGTTATATAATGTTAACCTGTGCTGTGACTTATGATAGAGTGTTATATCATGTTAACCTGTTCTGAGAATTATGGTGTAATGTTATACCATGTTAACCTGGGCTGAGACTTATGATGTAATGGTATACCATGTTAACCAGTGCTGAGACTTATGGTATGTTATATCATGTTAACCTGGGCTGTGACTTATGATGTAATGTTATATCATGTTAACCTGGGCTGAGACCTATGATGTAGGGTTATATCATGTTAACATGTGCTGAGACTTATGATGTTGTGTTATATCATGTTAACCTGGGCTGTGACTTATGATGTAGGGCTATATCATGTTATCTTGGGCTGTGACTTATGATGTAGTGTTATATCATGTTAACCTGTGCTGAGACATATGATGTTGTGATATATCATGTTTTATATCATGTTAACCTGGGCTGAGACTTATCATGTATTGTTATATCATTTTAACCTGGCTGTGCCTTATGATGGAGTGTTATATCATGTTACACTGTGCTGATTCTTATGTAGTGTTATATCATGTTAACCTGTGCTGTTACTTATGATGTAGTGTTATATCATGTTAACCTGTGCTGAGACTTATGATGTAGTGTTATATCATGTTAACCTGTGCTGAGACTTATGATGTAGTGTTATATCATGTTAACCTGTGCTGAGACTTATGATGTAGTGTTATATCATGTTAACCTGTGCTGAGACTTATGATGTAGTGTTATATCATGTTAACCTGTGCTGAGACTTATGATGTAGTGTTATATCATGTTAACCTGTGCTGTGACTTATGATGTAGTGTTATATCATGTTAACCTGTGCTGAGACTTATGATGTAGTGTTATATCATGTTAACCTGTGCTGTGACTTATGATGTAGTGTTATATCATGTTAACCTGTGCTGAGACATATGATGTTGTGTTATATCATGTTAACCTGTGCTGAGACTTATGGTGTAGTGTTATATCATGTTAACCTGTGCTGAGACTTATGATGTAGTGTTATATCATTTTAACCTGTGCTATGACTTATGATGTAGTGTTATATCATGTTAACCTGTGCTGAGACTTATGATGTAGTGTTATACCATGTTAACCTGTGCTGAGACTTATGATGTAGTGTTATATCATGTTAACCTGTGCTGAGACTTATGATGTAGTGTTATATCATGTTAACCTGGCTGTGACTTATGATGTAGTGTTATATCATGTTACCCTATGCTGATTCTTATGTAGTGTTATATCATGTTGACCTGTGCTGTGACTTATGCTGTAGTGTTATATCACGTTAACCTGTGCTGAGAGATATGATGTTGTGTTATATCATGTTAACGTGTGCTGTGACTTATGATGTAGTGTTATACCATGTTACCCTGTGATGAGACTTATGGTGTAGTGTTATATCATGTTAACCTGTGCTGAGACTTATGATGTAGTGTTATATCATGTTAACCTGTGCTGAGGCTTATGGTGTAATGTTATATCATGTTAACCTGGGCTGAGACTTATGGTGTAGTGTTATATCATGTTAACCTGTGCTGAGACTTATGGTGTAGTGTTATATCATGTTAACCTGTGCTGAGACTTATGATGTAGTGTTATATCATGTTAACCTGTGCTGAGACTTATGATGTAGTGTTATATCATGTTAACCTGTGCTGTGACTTATGATATAGTGTTATATCATGTTAACCTGTGCTGAGACTTATGGTGTAGTGTTATATCATGTTAACCTGTGCTGAGACTTATGATGTAGTGTTATACCATGTTAACCTGTGCTGAGACTTATGGTGTAGTGTTATATCATGTTAACCTGTGCTGAGACTTATGATGTAGTGTTATATCATGTTAACCTGTGCTGAGACTTATGGTGTAGTGTTATACCATGTTAACCTGTGCTGAGACTTATGATGTAGTGTTATATCATGTTAACCTGTGCTGTGACTTATGATGTAGTGTTATATCATGTTAACCTGTGCTGAGACTTATGATGTAGTGTTATATCATGTTAACCTGTGCTGTGACTTATGATGTAGTGTTATATCATGTTAACCTGTGCTGAGACTTATCATGTTGTGTTATATCATGTTAACCTGTGCTGAGACTTATGGTGTAGTGTTATATCATGTTAACCTGTGCTGAGACTTATGGTGTAGTGTTATATCATGTTAACCTGGGCTGAGACTTATGGTGTTGTGTTATATCATGTTAACCTGTGCTGAGACTTATGATGTAGTCTTATATCATGTTAACCTGTGCTGAGACTTATGATGTATTTTTATATCATGTTAACCTGTGCTGTGACTTATGATGTAGTGTTATATCATGTTAGCCTGTGCGGAGACTTATGGTGTAGAGTTATATCATGTTAACCTGGGCTGTGACTTATGATGTAGTGCTATATCATGTTAACCTATGTTGAGACATATGAGATTGGGTTTTATCATGTTAACCTGAGCCGAGACTTATGGTGTAGTTTTATACCATGTTAACCTGTGCTGAGACATATGATGTAGTTTTATATAATTTTAACCTGTGCTATATCTCATGATGTAGTGTTATATCATCTTAACCTGTGCTGAGACATATGATGTAGTGTTATGTCATGTTAACCTGTGCTGAGACTTATGATGTAGTGTTATATCATGTTAACCTGTGCTGAGACTTATGATGTAGTATTATATCATGTTAACCTGTGCTGAGACTTATGGTGTAATGTTATACCATGTTAAGCTGGGCTGAGACTTATGACGTAATGGTATACCATGTTAACCTGTGCTGAGACTTATCGTTTTTTTTATCATGTTATCCTCAGCTGTGACTTATGTTATGTTATATCATGTTAACCTGGGCTGAGACCTATGATGTAGGGTTATATCATGTTAACATGTGCTGAAACTTATGATGTTGTGTTAGATCATGTTAACCTGGGCTGTGACTTATGTTGTAATGATATATCATGTTAACTTGGGCTGTGACTTGTGATGTAGTGTTATATCATGTTAACCTGTGCTGAGATATATGATGTTGTGTTATATCATGTTAACCTGAGCTGAGACTTATGATGTAGTGTTCTGTCATGTTAACCTGGCTGTGCCTTATGATGGAGTGTTATATCATGTGAACCTGTGCTGTGGCTTATTATGTAGTGCTATATCATGTTAACCTGTGCTGAGACTTATGATGGAGTGTTATATCATGTTAACTTGTGCTGTAACATGATATAGTGTTATATCATGTTAACCTGTGCTGAGACTTGTGGTGTAGTGTTATATCATGCTAGCCTGTGCTGAGACTTATGATGTTGTGTTATTTCATGTTAACCTGGGCTGTAACTTATGATGTAGTGTTATTTCAAGTTAACCTGTGCTGAGACATATGATGTTGTGTTATATCATGTTAAACTGTGCTGAGACTTATGATGTAGTGTTATATCATGTTAACCTGCAGTGACTTATGATGTAGTGTTATATCATGTTAACCTGTGCTGAGACATATGATGTTGTGTTATATCATGTTAACCTGTGCTGAGACTTATGATGTAGTGTTATATCATGTTAACCTGTGCTGAGACTTATGATGTAGTGTTATATCATGTTAACCTGTGCTGAGACTTATGATGTAGTGTCATATCATGTTAACCTGTTCTGTGACTTATGATTTTGTGTTATATCAAGTTAACCTGTGCTGTGACTTATGATGTAGTGTTAATTCATGTTAACCTGTGCTGAGACTTATGGTGTAGTGTTATATCATGTTAACCATTGCTGCGACTTATGGTGTAGTGTTATATCATGTTAGCCTGTGCTGAGAGATATGATGTAGTGTTATATCATGTTAACTTGTGCTGAGACGTATGATGTAGTGTTATATCTTGTGAACCTGTGCATAGACTTATGGTGTAGAGTTATATCATGTTAACTTGGGCTGTGACTTATGATGTAGTGCTTGCTATATCATGTTAACCTCTGCTTGGACTTATGGTGTAGTGTTATAACATGTTAAGCTATGCTAATACATATGATGTAGTGTTATATAATTTTAAACTGGCTGTGACTTATGCTTTAGTGTTATATTATGTTAACCTGTGCTGAGACTTATCATGTAGTGTTATATCATGTTAACCTGGGCTGTGACTTATGATGTAGTGTTATATCATGTTAACCTGTGCTGAGACTTATGATGTAGTGTTGTATCATGCTAACCTGTGCTGAGACTTATGATGTAGTGTTATATCATGTTAACCTGTGCTGAGACTTATGATGTAGTGTTATATCATGTTAACCTGTGCTGTGACTTATGATGCAGTGTTATATCATGTTAACTTTTGCTGAGACTTATGATGTAGTATTATATCATTTTAACCTGTGCTGTGACTTATGGTGTAGTGTCATATCATGTTAACCTGTGCTGAGACTTATGATGTAGTGTTATATCATGTTAACCTGTGCTGTGACTTATGGTATAGTGTAATATCATGTTAACCTGTGCTGAGACTTATCATGCAGTGTTATATCATGTTAACCTGGGCTGATTCTAATGATGTAGTGTTATATCATGTTAACCTGTGTTGAGACATATGATTTTTGGTTGTATCATGTTATCCTGTGCTGAAACTTATGATGTAGTGTTATATCATGTTAACCTGTGCTGAGACTTATGATGTAGTGTTATATCATGTTAACCTGTGCTGAGACTTATGATGTAGTGTTATATCATGTTATCCTGTACTGAGACTTATCATGTAGTGTTATATCATGTTAACCTGTGCTGAGACTTATGATGTAGTGTTATATCATGTTAACCTGTGCTGAGACATATGATGTAGTCTTATACCATGTTAACCTGTGATGAGACTTATGGTGTATTGTTTTATCATGTTAACCTATGTTGTGACGAATGATGTTATGTTATATCATGTGAATCTGTGCTGAGACTTATGATGTAGTGTTATATCCTGTTAACCTGTGCTGAGACATATGATGTAGTTTTATATCATGTTAACCTGTGCTGAGACTTATGATGTAGTGTTATATCATGTTAACCTGTGCTGTAACTTATGATATAGTGTTATATCATTTTAACCTGTGCTGAGACTTATGGTGTAGTGTTATACCATGTTAACCTGTGCTGAGGCTTATGATGTAGTGTTATATCATGTTAACCTGTGCTGAGACTTATGATGTAGTGTTATATCATGTTAACTTGTGCTGAGACATATGATGTTGTGTTATATCATGTTAACCTGTGCTGAGACTTATGATCTAGTGTTACATCATGTTAACCTCTGGTGGGACTTATGGTGTAGTGTTATATTATATTAACCTGTGCTAAGACTTATGATGTAGTGTTATATCATATTAACCTGGCTGTGACTTATGATGTAGTGTTATATCACGTTAAACTGTGTTGAGACTTATGATGTTGTGTTATATCATGTTAACCTGTGCTGTGACTTATGATGTAGTGTTATACGTTACCTGTGATGAGACTTATGAAGTAGTGTTATATCATGTTAACTTATGCTGAGACTTATCATTTTGTGTTATGTCATGTTAAACTGTGCTGAGACTTATGATGTATTGCTATACCATGTTAACCTGTGCTTAGACTTATGATGTAGTGTTATATCATGTTAACCTGTGCTGAGACTTGTGATGTAGTGTTATATCATGTTAACCTGTGCTGTAACTTATGATGTAGTGTTATAACATGTTAACCTGTGTTGAGACTTATTGTGTAGTGATATATCATTTTAACCTGTGCTGAGACTTATGATGCAGTGTTATATCATGTTAACTTGTGCTAAGACTTATGATGTAGTGTTATATCATGTTAACCTGTGCTGTGGCTTATGATGTAGTGTTATATCATGTTAACCTGTGCTGAGACTTATGATGTTGTGTTATATCATGTTAACCTGAGCTGTGACGTATGATGTAGTTTTATATCTAGTTAACCTGTGCTGAGACGCATGTTGTAGTGTTATGCCATGTTAACCTGTGCTGAAACTTATGATGTAGTGTTATATCATGTTAACCTGTGCTGAGACTTATGTTTTAGTGTTATATCATGTTAACCTGTGCTGAAACTTATGATGTAGTGTTATATCATGTTAATCTGTGCTGAGACTTATGATGTAATGTTATATGATGTTAACCTGTGCTGTTACTTATGATGTAGTGTTATATCATGTTAACCTGTGCTGAGACATATTAGGTTGTGTTATATCATGTTAACATGGGCTGAAACTTATGATGTAGTGTTATATCATGTTAACCTGGGCTGAAACTTATGATGTAGTGTTATACCTTGTTAACCTGTGCTGTGACTTATGATGTAGTGTTAATTCATGTTAACCTGTGCTGAGACTTATGATTTAGTGTTATATCATGTTAACCTGTGCTGAGAATTATGATGTAGTGTTATACCATATTAACCTGTGCTATGACTTATGATGTAGTGTTATATCATGTTCACCTGTGCTGAGACTTATGATGTAGTGTTATATCATGTTAACCTGTGCTGAGACTTATGATGTAATGTTATATCATGTTAACCTGTGCTGAGACTTATGATGTAGTGTTATATCATGTTAACCTGTGCTGAGACTTATGATGTAGTGTTATATCATGGTAACCTGTGCTAAGACTCATTGTGTAGTTTTATACCATGGTAACCAGTCCTGAGACTTATGATGTAGTTTTATATCAATTTAACCTGTGTTATGACTTTTGATGTAGTGCTATATCATGTTAACCTATGCTGAGACATATGATGTAGTGTTATGTCATGTTAACCTGTGCTGAGACTTATGATGTAGTATTATATCATGTTAACCTGTGCTGAGACTTATGATGTATTGTTATATCATGTTAACCTGTGCTGAGACTTACTTATGATGTAGTGTTATGTCATGTTAACCTGTGCTGAGACTTATGATGTAGTATTATATCATGTTAACCTGTGCTGAGACTTATGATGTATTGTTATATCACGTTAACCTGTGCTGTTACTTATGATGTAGTGTTATATAATGTTAACCTGTGCTGAGACGTATGATGTAGTGTTATATCCTGTTAACCTGTACTGTGATTTATGATGTAGTGTGTTATATCATGTTAACCTGTGCTGAGACATATGATGTAGTGTTATATCATGTTAACCTGTGCTGTAACTTATGATGTAGTGTTATATTATGTTAACCTGTGCTGAGACATATGATTTAGTGTTATGTCATGTTAACCTGTGCTGAGACTTATGATGTAGTGTTATATCCTGTTAACCTGTGCTGAGACTTTTGATGTTGTGTTATTTCATGTTAACCTGGTCTGAGACTTATGATGTAGTGTTATATCATATTAACCTGTGCTGAGACTTATGATGTTGGGTTATATCATGTTGACCTGTGCTGTGAATTATGCTGTACTGTTATATCATGTTAACCTGTGCTGTGACTTATGATGTAGTGTTATATCTTGTTAACCTGTGCTGAGACTTATGATGTAGTGTTATACCATGTTAACCTGTGCTGAGACTTATAGTGTAGTTTTATACCATGTTAACCTGTACTGAGACTTATGATGTAGTTTATATCATTTTAACCTGTGCTGAGACATATGAAGTTGTGTTATATCATGTTAACCTGTGCTTAGACTTATGGTGTACTTTTATTTCATGTTATCCTGTGCTGAGACTTATGATGCAGTGTTATATCATGTTAACCTGGTTGATTCTTATGATTTATTTATTTATTTTTATTTTACATTTGTTAACCGGGATAGTCCGACTACACACAGGTCCATTTTCAGCGGAGGCCCTGGGAGAAAAGCTCCACATGTGGATAGTTACATAAGAGTTAAACAGTAGCAGTTTTATACAGTCACATATAGATACCAGTACAGAATTTTAGGATTATTTGCATACTTGGAATACGTACATACTTATACTTAACATTGTAGTTTTCTTGCTCGAACTTAGACATTTTTAGTGGTACAAGGCTGAAAAAGGTAGCATGTCATTCAGTAGTACAATACATATGAGAATGAGACTAAGTCTGAAACATTGACTATTTTACAGGTAGCCAGGTAGTGAAGAGAGTGGTAAGCTGGTTAGTCAGGGTTGGTACAGGGGCACAGCCAATGACATTTTAGGAATTTTTGAGAGATGTTTTAAATTGGTTAATAGTCTGTGCTGTAAGTTCGGCAGGAGCAGATTCCAGGTTGTTCCAACAGAGTTGCAGAACATTGAGTCACCTGCTGAGTTTTAGATTTAACAGTTTGTGCCAGTATTTTGTCAGAAGACTGGAGAGTTTTTAGGTTACTGTAAGGTGGGTATATTTTTGAGTATGGGTGTGATGTAGTGTTATATCATGATAACCTGTGCTGAGAGTTATGATGTAGTGTTATATCATGTTAACCTTTGCTGTGACTCATGATGTAGTGTGATATCAAGTTAACATGTGCTATGACTTTTGAGGTAGTGTTATATCATGTTAACCTGTGCTGTGACTTATGCTGTAGTGTTATATCATGTTAACCTGTGCTGAGACTTATGGTGTAGTGTTATTTCCTGTTAACCTGTGCTTAGACTTAGGGTGTAGTGTTATATCATGTTAACCTGTGTGGAGACATATGGTGTAGAGTTATATCATATTAACCTGTGCTGTAACTTATGATATAGTGTAATATCATGTTAACCTGTGCTGAGACTCATGATGTAGTGTTATATCATGTTAACCTGTGCTGAGACTTATGATGTAGTGTTATATCATGTTAACCTGTGCTGAGACTTATGATGTAGTGTTATATCATGTTAACCTGTGCTGAGACTTATGATGTAGTGTTATATCATGTTAACCTGTGCTGAGACTTATGATGTAGTGTTATATCATGTTAACCTGTGCTGAGATATATGATGTTGTGTTATATCATGTTAACCTGGTCTGAGACTTATGATGTAGTGTTATATCACGTTAATCTGTGTTGAGAGATATGATGCTGTGTTGTATCAGGTTAACGTGAGCTGTGACTTGTGATGTAGTGTTATATCATGTTAACCTATGCTGAGACTTATCATTTTGTGTTATGTCATGTTAAACTGTGCTAAGACTTATGGTTCAGTGTTATATCATGTTAACCTGTGCTGAGACTAATGATGTAGTGTTATCCCATGTTAACCTGTGCTGAGACTTATGATGCAGTGTTATACCATGTTAACCTGTGCTGAGACTTATGATGTAGTGTTATGTCATGTTAACCTGTGCTGAGACTTATGATGGAGTGTTATATCATGTTACCCTATGCTGAGACTTATCATTTTGTGTTATGTCATGTTAAACTGTGCTAAGATTTATGGTGCAGTGTTATATCATGTTAACCTGTGCTGAGACTAATGACGTAGTGTTACATCATGTTAGCCTGTGCTGAGACTTATGATGTATTGCTATACCATGTTAACCTGTGCTGTGACTTTTGATGTAGTGTTATATCATGTTAACCTGTGCTGAGACTTATGGTGCAGTTTTATATCATGTGAATCTGTGCCGAGACTTATGATGTAGTGTTATATCCTGTTAACCTGTGCTGAGTCATATGATGTAGTGTTATATCCTGTTAACCTGTACTGTGATATATGATGTAGTGTTATATCATGTTAACCTGTGCTGAGACTTATGATGTAGTGTTATATCATGTTAACCTGTGCTGAGACTTATGATGTTGTGTTATATCATGTTAACCTGTGGTGAGACTTATGATGTTGTGTTATAGCATGTTAACCGGGGCTGTGACTTTCGATGTAGTGTTATATCATGTTAACCCAGGCTGTGACTTATGATGTAGTGTTATATCATGTTAACCCAGGCTGTGACTTATAATGCAGTTTTATATCAAGTTAACCTGTGCTGAGACATATGATGTTGTGTAATATCATGTTAACCTGTGCTGAGAATTATGATGTAGTGTTACATCATGTTAACCTCTGCTGGGACATATGGTGTAGTGTTATATCATTTTAACCTGGCTGTGACTTATGATGTAGTGTTATATCACATTAACCTATGCTGAGAGATATGATGTAGTGTTATATCATGTTGACCTGTGCTGTGACTTATGCTGTAGTGTTATATCACGTTAACCTGTGTTGAGAGATATGATGTTGTCTTTTATCATGTTATCACGTGCTGTGACTTATTATCTAGTGTTATACCATGTTACCTTGTGATGAGACTTATGATGTAGTGTTATATCATGTTAACCTGGGCTGAGACTTATCATGTTGGGTTATATCATGTTAACCTGTGCTGCGACTTATGGTGTAGTGTTATATCATGTTAACCAGTGCTGAGACTTATTGTGCAGTGTTATATCATGCTAACCTGTGCTGAAACTTATGATGCAGTGTTATATCATGTTAACTTGCGCTAAGACTTATGAAGTAGTGTTACATCATTTAACCTGGGTTGAGACTTATCATGTAGTGTTATATCATGTTAACCTGGGCTGAAACTTATGATGTAGTGTTATATCATGTTAACCTGTGTTGAGATTTATGATGTTGTGTTATATCATGTTAACCTGTACTGAGACCAATGATATTGTGTTATATCATGTTAACGTGCTGAGACTTATGATGTTGTGTTATATCATGTTAACCTGTGCTGAGACTTATGATGTAGTGTTATATCATGTTAACCTGGGCTGTGACTTATGATGTAGTGTTATACCATTTTAACCTGTGCTGAGACTTATGATGTAGTGTTATACCATGTTAACCTGTGCTGAGACTTATGGTGTAGTGTTATATCATGTTATCCTGTGCTGAGACTTATGATGTAGTGTTATTTCATATTACCCTGTGCTGAGACATATGAAGTTGTGTTATATCATGTTAACCTGTGCATAGTCTTTTGGTGTACTTTTATATCATGTTAGCCTCTGCTGAGACTTATGATGCAGTGTTATATCATGTTAACTGGCTGATTCTTATGATTTATTTTTTTATTTTTATTTTACATTTGTTAACCGGGATAGTCCAACTACACACAGGTCCATTTTCAGCGGAGGCCCTGGGAGAAAAGCTCCACATGTGGATAGTTACATAAGAGTTAAACAGTAGCAGTTTTATACAGTCACATATAGATACCAGTACAGAATTTTAGGATTATTTGCATACTTGGAATACATACATACTTAAACATAACATTGTAGATTTCTTGCTCGAACTTAGACATTTTTAGTGGTACAAGGCTGAAAAAGGTAGCATGTCATTCAGTAGTACAATACATATGAGAATGAGACTAAGTCTGAAACATTGACTATTTTACAGGTAGCCAGGTAGTGAAGAGAGTGGTAAGCTGGTTAGTCAGGGTTGGTACAGGGGCACAGCCAATGACTTTTTAGGAATTTTTTGAGAGATGTTTTAAATTGGTTAATAGTCTGTGTTGCTGTAAGTTCGGCAGGGAGCAGATTCCAGGTTGTTCCAACAGAGTTGCAGAACATTGAGTCACCTGCTGAGTTTTTAGATTTAACAGTTTGTGCCAGTATTTTGTCAGAAGACTGGAGAGTTTTTAGGTTACTGTAAGGGGTAATTATATTTTTGAGTATGGGTGTGATGTGGTGTTATATCATGTTAACTTGTGCTGAGAGTTATGATGTAGTGTTATATCATGTTAACCTGTGCTGTGACTCATGATGTAGTGTTATATCAAGTTAAATTGTGCTATGACTTTTGAGGTAGTGTTATATCATGTTAACCTGTGCTGTGACTTATGCTGCAGTTTTATATCATGTTAACCTCTGCTGAGACTTATGATGTTGTGTTACATCATGTTAACCTGTGCTGTGACGTATGATGTAGTGTTATATCATATTAACCTGTGTTGAGACTTATGATGTAGTTTTGTATCATGTTAACCTGTGCTGAGACTTATGGTGTAGTGTTATATCATGTTAACCTGTGCTGAGACTTATGATGTAGTCTTATATCATGCTAACCTGTGCTGAGACTTATAATGTATTTTTACATCATGTTAACCTGTGCTGAGACGTATGTTTTAGTGTTATATCATGTTAACCTGTGCTGAGACTTATGGTGTAGTTGTATGGCATGTTCACCTGTGATGAGACTTATGAAGTAGTGTTATATCATGTTAACTTATGCTGAGACTTATCATTTTGTGTTATGTCATGTTAAACTGTGCAGAGACTTATGATGCAGTGTTATATCATGCTAACCTGTACTGAGACTAATGATGTAGTGTTATATCATTTTAACTTGTGCTGTGACTTATGATGTAGTGTTATATCATGTTAACCTGTGCTCTGACTTATGATGTAGTGTTATATCATGTTAACCTGTGCTGAGACTTATGATGTAGTGTTATATCATGTTAACCTGTGCTGTGACTTATGATGTAGGGTTATATCATGTTAACCTGTGCTGAGATTTATGATGTTGTGTTATATCACGCTAACTGGGGCTGTGACTTGTGATGTAGTGTTATGTCACGTTAACTTGTGCTGACACTTATAATGTATTGTTATATCATGTTAACCTGTGTTGTGACTTATAATGTCATTTCATGTTAACCTGTGCTGAGACTTATGATGTAGTGTTATATAATGTTAACCTGTGCTGTGACATACAATATAGTGTTATATCATGTTAACCTGTGCTGAGACTAATGACGTAGTGTTACATCATGTTAGCCTGTGCTGAGACTTATGCTGTATTGCTATACCATGTTAACCTGTGCTGTGACTTTTGATGTAGTGTTATATCATGTTAACCTGTGCTGAGACTTATGGTGCAGTGTTATACCATGTTAACCTGTCCTGAGAATTATGATGTACTGGTATATCATGTTACCCTCTGCTCAGCCTTCTGCCGTAGTGTTACATCATGTTAACCTGTGCTGACTTATGATGTAGTGATATATCATGTTAATCTGTGCTGAGACTTATGATGTCGTGTCATATCATGTTAACCTGTGCTGAGACATATGATGTAGTGTTATATCATGTTAACCTGTGCTGAGACTTGTGATGTAGTGTTATATCATGTTAACCTGTGCTGTAACTTATGATGTAGTGTTATAACATGTTAACCTGTGCTGAGACATATGGTGTAGTGTTATATCATGTTAACCTGTGCTGAGACCTATGATGTAGTGTTATATCATGTTAACCTGTGCTGAGACTTATGATGTAGTGTTATATCATGTTCACCTGTGCTGAGACCTATGATATAGTGTTATATCATGTTAACCTGTGCTGAGACTTATGATGTTGTGTTATATCATGTTAACCTGTGCTGTGACTTATGATGTAGTGTTATATCATGTTAACCTGTGCTGAGACTTATGATGTAGTGTTATACCATGTTAACCTGTGCTGAGACTTATGGTGTAGTGTTATATCATGTTAACCTGGGATGAGACTTATGATGTAGTGTTGTATCATGTTAACCTGTGCTGAGACTTATGATGTAGTGTTATATCATGTTAACCTGTGCTGAGACTTATGATGTAGTGTTATATCATGTTAACCTGTGCTGTGACTTATGATGTAGTGTTATATCATGTTAACCTGTGCTGAGACTTATGATGTAGTGTTATATCATGTTAACCTGTGCTGAGACTTATGATGTAGTGTTATACCATGTTAACCTGTGCTGAGACTTATGATGTAGTGTTATATCATTTTAACCTGTGCTGTGACTTATGATGTAGTGTTATATCATGTTAACCTGTGCTGTGACTTATGATGTAGTGTTATATCATGTTAACCTGTGCTGAGACTTATGATGTTGTGTTATATCATGTTAACCTGTGCTGAGACTTATGATGTTGTGTTATATCATGTTAACCTGGGCTGTGACTTATGATGTATTCTTATACCATTTTAACCTGTGCTGAGACTTATGATGTAGTGTTTTATCATGTTAACCTGTGTTGTGATGAATGATGTTGTGTTATATCATGTGAACCTGTGCTGAGACTTATGATGTAGTGTTATACCATGTTAACCTGTGCTGAGACTTATGGTGTAGTGTTATATCATGTTATCCTGTGCTGAGACTTATGATGTAGTGTTATATCATATTACCCTGTGCTGAGACATATGAAGTTGTGTTATATCATGTTAACCTGTGCATAGTCTTTTGGTGTACTTTTATTTCATGTTAGCCTGTGCTGAGACTTATGATGCAGTGTTATATCATGTTAACTGGCTGATTCTTATGATTTATTTATTTATTTTTATTTTACATTTGTTAACCGGGATAGTCCGACTACACACAGGTCCATTTTCAGCGGAGGCCCTGGGAGAAAAGCTCCACATGTGGATAGTTACATAAGAGTTAAACAGTAGCAGTTTTATACAGTCACATATAGATACCAGTACAGAATTTTAGGATTATTTGCATACTTGGAATACATACATACTTAAACTTAACATTGTAGTTTTCTTGCTCGAACTTAGACATTTTTAGTGGTACAAGGCTGAAAAAGGTAGCATGTCATTCAGTAGTACAATACATATGAGAATGAGACTAAGTCTGAAACATTGACTATTTTACAGGTAGCCAGGTAGTGAAGAGAGTGGTAAGCTGGTTAGTCAGGGTTGGTACAGGGGCACAGCCAATGACTTTTAGGAATTTTTTGAGAGATGTTTTAAATTGGTTAATACTCTGGGTTGCTGTAAGTTCGGCAGGGAGCAGATTCCAGGTTGTTCCAACAGAGTTGCAGAACATTGAGTCACCTGCTGAGTTTTTAGATTTAACAGTTTGTGCCAGTATTTTGTCAGAAGACTGGAGAGTTTTTAGGTTACTGTAAGGGGTAATTATATTTTTGAGTATGGGTGTGATGTGGTGTTATATCATGTTAACTTGTGCTGAGAGTTATGATGTAGTGTTATATCATGTTAACCTGTGCTGTGACTCATGATGTAGTGTTATATCAAGTTAAATTGTGCTATGACTTTTGAGGTAGTGTTATATCATGTTAACCTGTGCTGTGACTTATGCTGAAGTGTTTTATCATGTTAACCTGTGCTGATTCTTATGATGTAGTGTTACATCATGTTAAATTGTGCTGAGAGTTATGATGTAGTGTTATATCATGTTAACCTGTGCTGTGACTCATGATGTAGTGTTATATCAAGTTAACCTGTGCTATGACTTTTGAGGTAGTGTTATATCATGTTAACATGTGCTGTGAATTATGCTGCAGTGTTATATCATGTTAAATTGTGTTGAGACTTATCATGTAGTGTTATATCATGTTAACCTGTGCTGAGACTTATGGTGTAATGTTATATCATGTTAACCTGGGCTGAGAATTCAGGTGCTGTGTTATATCATGTTTACCTGTGCTGAGACTTGTGGTGTAGTGTTATATCATGTTAACCGGTGCTGAGACTTATGATGTTGTGTTATTTCATGTTAACCTAGGCTGTGACTTATGATGTAGTGTTATATCATATTAACCAGGGATGAAACTTATGATGTAGTCTTATACCTTGTTAACCTGTGTTGAGACGTATGGTGTAGTTTTATATTATGTTAACCTGTGCTGAGACTTATGGTATAGTGTTATACCAAGTTATCCTGTGCTGGACTTAAGATGTAGTGTTATACCATGTTAACCTGTGCTGAGACTTATGATGTAGTGTTATATCATGTTAACCTGTGCTGAGACTTATGATGTAGTGTTATATCATGTTAACCTGGGCTGTGACTTATGATGTAGTGTTATATCATGTTAACCTGGGCTGTGACTTATGATGTAGTGTTATATCATGTTAACCTGTGCTGAGACATATGATGTTGTGTTATATCATGTTAACCTGTGCTGAGACTTATGATGTAGTGTTATATCATGTTAACCTGTGCTGAGACTTATCATGTAGTGTTATATCATGTTAACCTGTTGTGTTATACCATGTTAACCTTTGCTGAGACCTATTGTGTAGTCTTATATCATGTTAACCTGAGCTGATTCTTATGATGTAGTGTTATATCATGTTAACTTGTGCTGAGACCTATGATGTATTGTTATATCATTTTAACCTGTGCTGTGACTTATGATGTAGTGTTATATCATGTTAACCTGTGCTGTGACTTATGATGTAGTGTTATATCATTTTAACCTGTGTTGAGGCATGTGATGTTATATCATGTTAACCAGTGCTGAGACTTATTGTGCAGTGTTATATCATGCTAACCTGTGCTGAGACTAATGATGTAGTGTTACATCATGTTAACCAGTGCTGAGACTTATGGGGTATTGTTTTACCATGTTAACCTGTGCTGAGACTTATGATGTAGTGTTATATTATGTTAACCTGTGCCGAGACTTATGATGTTGTGTTATACCATGTTAACCTGTGCTGTGACTTTTGATGTAGTGTTATATCATGTTAACCTGTGCTGAGACTTATGGTGCAGTTTTATATTATGTTAACCTGTGCTGAGACTTATGTTGTAGTGTTATACCATATTAACCTGTGCTGAGACTTATGATGCAGTGTTATACCATGTTAACCTGTGCTGAGACTTATGATGTAGTGTTATATCATGTTAACCTGTGCTGAGACTTATGATGTAGTGTTATATCATGTTAACCTGTGCTGAGACTTATGATGTAGTGTTATATCATGTTAACCTGTGCTATAATGTAGTGTTATATCATGTTAGCCTGAGCTGAGACTTATGATGTAGTCTTATACCATGTTAACCTGTGATGAGACTTATGGTGTAGTGTTTTATCATGTTAACCTGTGTTGTGACAAATGATGTTATGTTATATCATGTGAATCTGTGCCGAGACTTATGATGTAGTGTTATATCCTGTTAACCTGTGCTGAGTCGTATGATGTAGTGTTATATCCTGTTAACCTGTGCTGAGACGTATGATGTTATGTTATATCATGTGAATCTGTGCCGAGACTTATGATGTAGTGTTATATCCTGTTAACCTGTGCTGAGTCGTATGATGTAGTGTTATATCCTGTTAACCTGTACTGTGATTTATGATGTAGTGTGTTATATCATGTTAACCTGTGCTGAGACATATGATGTAGTTTATATCATGTTAACCTGTGCTGAGACTTATGATGTAGTGTTATATCATGTTAACCTGTGCTGTGAAGTATGATATAGTGTTACATCATTTTAACCTGTGCTTAGACTTATGGTGTAGTGTTATACCATGCTATCCTGTGCTGAGGCTTATGATGTAGTGTTATATCATGTTAACCTGGGCTTAAACTTATGATGTAGTGTTATATCATGTTAACCTGTGCTGTTACTTATGGTGTAGTGTTATATCATGTTAACCTGTACTGAGACTTATCATGTAGTGTTATATCATGTTAATCTATACTGAGCCTTATGATGTAGTGTTATATCATGTTAATCTTTGCTGAGAGATATGATGTTGTGCTATATCATGTTAATGTGTGCTGTGGCTTATGATGTAGTGTTATATCATTTTAACCTGTGCTATGACTTACGATGTAGTGTTATATCATGTTAACCTGTGCTGAGACATACGATGTAGTGTTATATCATGTTAATCTGTGCTGAAACTTATGATGTAGTGTTACATCATGTTAACTTGTGCTGTGAAGTATGATATAGTGTTATATCATGTTAACCTGTGCTGACACTTATTTTGTAGTTTTATACCATGATAACCTGGGCTGAGACTTATAATGTAGTGTTATATCATGTTAACTTGGGCTGAAACTTATGATGTAGTGTTATATCATGTTAACCTAGGCTATGACTTATGATGTTGTGTTATATCATGTTAACCTGTGCTGAGACTTATGATGTAGTGTTATATCATGTTAACCTGTGCTGAGACTTATGATGTTGTGTTATATCATGTTAACCTGTGCTGAGACTTATGATGTAGTGTTATATCATGTTAACCTGGGCTGTGACTTATGATGTAGTGTTATATCATGTTAACCTGTGCTATGACTTATGATGTAGTGTTATATCATTTTAACCTGTGCTGTGAATCATGATGGAGTGTTATATCATGTTAACCTGTGCTGTGACTTATGATGTTGGGTTATATCATGTTAACCTGTGTTGAGGCATGTGATTTTGGGTTGTATCATGTTAACCTGTGCTGAGACTTATGGTGTAGTTTTATACCATGTTAACCTGTGCTGAGACTTATGATGTAGTTTATATCATTTTAACCTGTGCTATGACTTCCGATGTAGTGTTATATCATGTTAACCTGTGCTGAGACATACGATGTAGTGTTATATCTTGTTAACCTGTGCTGAAACTTATGATGTAGTGTCACATCCTGTTAATCTGTGCTGTGACTTATGATATAGTATTATATCATGTTAACCTGTGCTGAGACTTATGGTGTAGTGTCTACCATGTTAACCTGGGCTGAGATTTATCATGTAGTGTTATATCATGTTAACCTGGGCTGAGGCTTATGATGAAGTGTTATATCATGTTAACCTGGGCTGTGACTTATGATGCTGTGTTATATCATGTTAACCTGTGCTGAGATTTATGATGTTGTGTTATATCATGTTAACCGGGGCTGTGACTTATGATGTAGTGTAATATCATGTTACCCTGGGCTGTGCCTTATGATGTAGTGTTATTTCAAGTTAACCTGTGCTGAGACATATTATGTTGTGTTATATCATGTTAACCTGTACTGAGAATTATGATGTAGTGTGACATCATCTTAACCTATGCTGGGACTTTTGGTGTAGTGTTATATCATGTTAACCTGTGCTGATACTTATGATGCAGTGTTATATCATTTTAACCTGGCTGTGACTTATGATGTAGTGTTATATCATGTTACCCTGTTATGTGCTGTATCTTATGCTTTAGTGTTATATTATGCTAACCTGTGCTGAGAGGTATGATGTTGTGTTATATGATGTTAACTTGTGGTGTGACTTATGATTTAGTGTTATACCATGTTAACCTGTGATGAGACTTATGGTGTAGTGTTATATCATGTTAACCTGTGTTGAGACTTATGGTGTAATGTTATATCATGTTAACCTGTGTTGAGACTTATGGTGTAATGTTATATCATGTTAACCGGTTCTGAGACTTATGATGTTATGTTATTTCATGTTGACCTGGGCTGTGACGTATGATGTAGTGTTATATCATATTAACCTGGGAAGAAACTTATGATGTAGTCTTATACCTTGTTAACCTGTGCTGAGACTTATGGTGTAGTGTTATACCAAGTTAACCTGTGCTGAGACTTATGATGTTGTGTTACATCATGTTAACCTGTGCTGTGACGTATGATGTAGTGTTATATCATGTTCACCTGTACTGAGACAAATGATATTTTCTAATAGCATGTTAAGATGTGCTGAGACTTATGATGTTGTGTTATATCATGTTAACCTGTGCTGAGACTTATGATGTTGTGTTATATCATGTTAACCTGTGCTGAGACTTATGATGTTGTGTTATATCATGTGAACCTGTGCTGAGACTTATGATGTAGTGTTATACCATGTTAACCTGTGCTGAGACTTATGATGTTGTGTTATATCATGTTAACCTGTGCTGAGACTTATGGTGTAGTGTTACATCAAGCTAACTGGTACTGTGTATGCTGTAGTGTTATGACATGTTAACTTGTGCTGAGACTTGTGATGCAGTGTTATATCATGTTAACCTGGGCTGACTTATGATGTAGTGTTATATCATTTTAACCTGTGCTGTGAATCATGATGGAGTGTTATATCATGTTAACCTGTGCTGTGACTTATGATGTTGGGTTATATCATGTTAACCTGTGCTGAGATTTATGATGTTATGTTATATCATGTTAACCTGTGCTGAGACTTATGGTGTAGTTTTTTACCATGTTAACCTGTGCTGAGACTTATGATGTAGTGTTATATCATGTTAACCTATGCTGAGACTTATGATGTAGTGTTATATCATGTTAACCTGTGCTGAGACTTATGTTCTATTGTTATACCATGTTAACCTGAGCTGATTCTTATGACACAGGTTATTTCATGTTAAGCCCTGGGAGAAAAGCTCCACATGTGGATAGTTACATAAGAGTTAAACAGTAGCAGTTTTATACAGTCACATATAGATACCAGTACAGAATTTTAGGATTATTTGCATACTTGGAATACATACTTATACTTAACATTGTAGTTTTCTTGCTCGAACTTAGACATTTTTAGTGGTACAAGGCTGAAAAAGGTAGCATGTCATTCAGTAGTACAATACATATGAGAATGAGACTAAGTCTGAAACATTGACTATTTTACAGGTAGCCAGGTAGTGAAGAGAGTGGTAAGCTGGTTAGTCAGGGTTGGTACAGGGGCACAGCCAATGACATTTTAGGAATTTTTTGAGAGATGTTTTAAATTGGTTAATACTCTGGGTTGCTGTAAGTTCGGCAGGGAGCAGATTCCAGGTTGTTCCAACAGAGTTGCAGAACATTGAGTCACCTGCTGAGTTTTTAGATTTAACAGTTTGTGCCAGTATTTTGTCAGAAGACTGGAGAGTTTTTAGGTTACTATAACGGGTAATTATATTTTTGAGTATGGGTGTGATGTGGTGTTATATCATGTTAACTTGTGCTGAGAGTTATGATGTAGTGTTATATCATGTTAACCTGTGCTGTGACTCATGATGTAGTGTTATATCAAGTTAAATTGTGCTATGACTTTTGAGGTAGTGTTATATCATGTTAACCTGTGCTGTGACTTATGCTGAAGTGTTTTATCATGTTAACCTGTGCTGATTCTTATGATGTAGTGTTACATCATATTAAATTGTGCTGAGAGTTATGATGTAGTGTTATATCATGTTAACCTGTGCTGTGACTTTTGAGGTAGTGTTATATCATGTTAACATGTGCTGTGAATTATGCTGCAGTGTTATGTCATGTTAAACTGTGCTAAGATTTATGGTGTAGTCTTATATCATGTTAACCTGTGCTGAGACTTATCATGTTGTTATATCATGTTAAACTGTGCTGAGACTTATGGTGTAATGTTATATCATGTTAACCTGGGCTGAGACTTATGGTGTAGTGTTATACCATGTTAACCTGTGCTGAGACTTATGGTGTAGTTTTATACCATGTTAACCTGTGCTGAGACTTATGATGTAGTGTTATATCATGTTAACCTGTACTGTGACTTATGAAGTAGTGTTATACCATGTTATCCTATGCTGAGACTTATGGTGTAGTGTTATACCATGTTATCCTATGCTGAGACCTATTGTGTAGTGTTATATCATGTTAACCTATGCTGAGACTTATGATGTAGTGTTATATCATGTTAACCTGTGCTGAGACATAAGATGTAGTGTTACATCATGTTAACATGTGCTGAGACTTATGTTCTATTGTTATACCATGTTAACCTGAGCTGATTCTTATAATGTAGTGTTATATCATGTTAACCTGTGCTGAGAGTTATGATGTAGTGTTATATCATGTTAACCTGTGCTGAGAGTTATGATATAGTGTTATATCATGTTAACCTGTGCTGTAACTCATGATGTAGTTTTATATCATATTAACCTGGGCTGTGACTTATGATGTAGTGTTATATCATTTTTTCCTGGGCTGTGACTTATGATGCAATGTTATATGATGTTAACCTGGGCTGAGAATTATGATGTAGTGTTATACCATATTAACCTGTGCTATGACTTATGATGTAGTGTTATACCATATTAACCTGTGCTATGACTTATGATGTAGTGTTATATCATGTTCACCTGTGCTGAGACTTATGATGTAGTGTTATACCATGTTAACCTGTGCTGAGACTTATGGTGTAGTGTTATATCATGATAACCTGGGATGAAACTTATGATGTAGTGTTGTATCATGTTAACCTGTGCTGAGTCTTATGATGTAGTGTTATATCATGTTAACCTCTGCTGAGACATATGATGTAGTGTTATATCATGTTAACCTGTGATGAGACTTATGATGTAGTGTTATATCATGTTAACCTCTGCTGAGACATATGATGTAGTGTTATATAAAGTTAACCTGTGTTATATCAAATTAACCTGGGTTGAGACTTATGATGTAGTGTTATACCATGTTAACCTGTGCTGAGACTTATGATGTAGCGTTATGTCATGTTAACCTGTGCTGAGACATATGATGTTTTGTTATATCATGTTAACCTGTGCTGAGACTTATGTTTTAGTGTTATATCATGTTAACCTGTGCTGAGACATATGATGTAGTGTTACATCATCTTAACCTCTGGTGGGACTTATGGTGTAGTGCTATATTATATTAACCTGTGCTAAGACTTATGATGTAGTGTTATATCATATTAACCTGGCTGTGACTTATGATGTAGTGTTATATCATGTTACCCTATCCTGATTCTTATGTAGTGTTATATCATGTTAACCTGAGCTGACTTATGATGTTGTGTTGTATCATGTTAACGTTTGCTGTGACTTATGATTTAGTGTTATACGTTACCTGTGATGAGACTTATGAAGTAGTGTTATATCATGTTAACTTATGCTGAGACTTATGGTGTAGTGTTATACCATGTTAACCTGAGCCGAGACTTATGGTGTAGTTTTATACCATGTTAACCTGTGCTGAGACTTATGATGTAGTGTTATATCATGTTAACCTGTGCTGAGACTTATGATGTAGTGTTATATCATGTTAACCTGTGCTGAGACTTATGATGTAGTGTTATATCATGTTAACCTGTGCTGAGACTTATGATGTAGTGTTATATCATGTTAACCTGTGCTGAGACTTATGATGTAGTGTTATATCATGTTAACCTGTGCTGAGACTTATGATGTAGTGTTATATCATGTTAACCTGTGCTGAGACTTATGATGTAGTGTTATATCAGTTTAATCTGTGCTGAGACTTATGAAGTAGTGTTATATCACGTTAAACTATGTTGAGAGATATGATGTTGTGTTGTATCATGTTAACGTTTGCTGTGACTTATGATTTAGTGTTATATCATGTTAACCTGTGCTGAGACTTATGAAGTAGTGTTATGTCATGTTAAACTGTGCAGAGACTTATGATGCAGTGTTATATCATGCTAACCTGTACTGAGACTAATGATGTAGTGTTACATCATGTTAGCCTGTGCTTAGACTTATGATGTATTGCTATACCATGTTAACCTGTGCTGTGACTTTTGATGTAGTGTTATATCATGTTAACCTGTGCTGAGATATATGATGTTGTGTTATATCATGTTAACCTGTGCTGAGACTTATGATGCAGTGTTATATCATGTTAACTTGTGCTAAGACTTATGAAGTAGTGTTACATCATTTTAACCTGTGCTGTGACTTTTGATGTAGTGTTATATCATGTTAACCTGTGCTGAGACTTATGATGTAGTGTTATATCATGTTAACCTGAGCTGTGACTTATGATGTAGTGTTATATCATGTTTACTTTTGGTATGACTTTTGATGTAGTTTTATATCATGTTAACCTGTGATGATACTTTTGGTGTATTGTTATATCATGTTAACCTGCACTGAGACTTATCATATAGTGTTATACCATGTTAACCTGTGCTGAGCCTTATGATGTAGTGTTATATCATGTTAACCTGTGCTGAGACATATGATGTTGTGTTATATCATGTTAACCTGTGCTTAGACTTATGGTGTAGTGTTATATCATGTTAACCAGTGCTGAGACGTATGATGTAGTGTTATATCCTGTTAACCTGTGCTTAGACTTATGGTGTAGTGTTATATCATGTTAACCTGTGCTGTGACTTATAATGTAGTGTTATATCATGTTAGCCTCAGCTGAGACTTATGATGTAGTCTTATACCATGTTAACCTGTGATGAGACTTATGATGTAGTGTTATATCCTGTTAACCTGTGCTGAGACGTATGATGTAGTGTTATATCCTGTTAACCTGTACTGTGATTTATGATGTAGTGTGTTATATCATGTTAACCTGTGCTGAGACATATGATGTAGTTTTATATCATGTTAACCTGTGCTGAGACTTATGATGTAGTGTTATTTCATGTTAACCTATGCTGTGACATATGATATAGTGTTATATCATTTTAACCTGTGCTGAGACTTATGGTGTAGTGTTATACCATGTTAACCTGGGCTGAGACTTATGATGCAGTGTTATACAATGTTAACCTGTGATGAGACTTATGGTGTAGTATTATATCATGTTAACCTGTGCTGAGACTTATGATGTAGTGTTATATCATGTTAATCTCTGGCGGGACTTATGGTGTAGTGTTATATCATGTTAACGTTTGCTTAGACCTATCATGTAGTGTTATATCATGTTAACCTGTGCTGTGAATTATGCTGTACGGTTATATCATGTTAACCGGGGCTGTGACTTATGATGTAGTGTTATATCATGTTAACCCAGGCTGTGACTTATAATGAAGTTTTATATCAAGTTAACCTGTGCTGAGACATATGATGTTGTGTAATATCATGTTAACCTGTGCTGAGACTTATCATGTTGTTATATCATGTTAAACTGTGCTGAGACTTATGATGTAGTGTTATATCATGTTAACCTGTGCTGAGACTTATGATGTAGTGTTATATCATGTTAACCTGTGCTGAGACTTATGATGTAGTGTTATATCATGTTAACCTGTGCTGAGACTTATGATGTAGTGTTATATCATGTTAACCTGTGCTGAGACTTATGATGTAGTGTTATATCATGTTAACCTGTGCTGAGACTTATGATGTAGTGTTATATCATGTTAACCTGTGCTGAGACTTATGATGTAGTGTTATATCATGTTAACCTGTGCTGAGACTTATGATGTAGTGTTATATTATGTTAACCTGTGCTGAGACATATGATTTAGTGTTATGTCATGTTAACCTGTGCTGAGACTTATGATTTAGTGTTATATCATGTTAACCTGTGCTGAGACTTATGATGTAGTGTTATATCATGTTAACCTGTGCTGTGACTTATGATGTAGTGTTATATCATGTTAACCTGTGCTGAGATGTATGATGCAGTGTTATATCATTTTAACCTGGGCTGATTCTTATGATGTAGTGTTATGTCACGTTAACTTGTGCTGAGACTTATGGTGTAGTGTTATATCATGTTAATCTGTGCTGAGACTAATGATGTAGTGTTATATCATGTTAACCTGGGCTCTGACTTATGATGTAGTGTTATATCATGTTAACTTTTGCTATGACTTTTGATGTATTGTTATATCATGTTAACCTGTGCTGTGACTTATGATGTCATATCATGTTAACCTGTGCTGAGACTTATGATGTAGTGTTATAGCATGTTAGCCTGTGTTGTGATGTATGGTGTAGTGTTATATCTTATTAGCCTGTGTGGAGACTTTTGGTGTAGAGTTATATCATGTTAACCTGTGCTTAGACTTATGGTGTAGTGTTACATCATGTTAACCTGTGCTGAGACGTATGATGTAGTTTTATATCATGTTAACCTATGCTGTGACATATGATATAGTGTTATATCATTTTAACCTGTGCTGAGACGTATGATGTAGTGTTATATCCTGTTAACCTGTGCTGTGACTTATGGTGTAGTGTTATATCATGTTAACCTGTGCTGAGACTTATGATGTAGTGTTATATCATGTTAACCTGTGCTGAGACATATGATCTAGTTTTATATCATGTTAACCTGTGCTGAGACTTCTGCTTTAGTGTTTTATCATGTTAACCTGTGCTGAGAGGTATGATGTGTTATATCATGTTAACCTGTGCTGAGACTTATGTTTTAGTGTTATATCATGTTAACCTGTGCTGAGACATATGATGTTGTGTTATATCATGATAACCTCTGCTGAGCCTAAATGGTGTAGTGTTATATCATGTTAACCTGTGCTGAGACATATGCTTTAGTGTTATATCATGTTAACCTGTGCTGAGACTTATGATGTAGTGTTATATCATGTTAACCTGTGCTGAAACTTATGATGTTGTGTTATATCATGTAAACCTGTGCTGAGATTTATGATGTTGTGTTATATCATGTTAACCGGGGCTGAGACATATGATGTTGTGTTATATCATGTTAACCTGTGCTGGGACTTATGGTGTAGTGTTATATCATGTTAACCTGTGCTGATACTTATGATGCAGTGTTATATCATTTTAACCTGGCTGTGACTTATGATGTAGTGTTATATCATGTTACCCTGTCCTGATGCTTATGTAGTACTATATTCTGTTATGTGCTGTATCTTATGCTTTAGTGTTATATTATGCTAACCTGTGCTGAGAGGTATGATGTTGTGTTATATGATGTTAACTTGTGGTGTGACTTATGATTTAGTGTTATACCATGTTAACCTGTGATGAGACTTATGGTGTAGTGTTATATCATGTTAACCTGTGTTGAGACTTATGGTGTAATGTTATATCATGTTAGCCTGGGCTGAGAATTAAGATGCTATGTTATATCAAGTTAACCTGTGCTGAGACTTGCAGTGTAGTGTTATATCATGTTAACCGGTTCTGAGACTTATGATGTTATGTTATTTCATGTTGACCTGGGCTGTGACGTATGATGTAGTGTTATATCATATTAACCTGGGAAGAAACTTATGATGTAGTCTTATACCTTGTTAACCTGTGCTGAGACTTATGGTGTAGTGTTATACCAAGTTAACCTGTGCTGAGACTTATGATGTTGTGTTACATCATGTTAACCTGTGCTGTGACGTATGATGTAGTGTTATATCATGTTCACCTGTACTGAGACAAATGATATTTTCTAATAGCATGTTAAGATGTGCTGAGACTTATGATGTTGTGTTATATCATGTTAACCTGTGCTGAGACTTATGATGTTGTGTTATATCATGTTAACCTGGGCTGTGACTTATGATGTATTCTTATACCATTTTAACCTGTGCTGAGACTTATTTTGTAGTGTTTTATCATGTTAACCTGTGTTGTGATGAATGATGTTGTGTTATATCATGTGAACCTGTGCTGAGACTTATGATGTAGTGTTATACCATGTTAACCTGTGCTGAGACTTATGGTGTAGTGTTATATCATGTTATCCTGTGCTGAGACTTATGATGTAGTGTTATATCATATTACCCTGTGCTGAGACATATGAAGTTGTGTTATATCATGTTAACCTGTGCATAGTCTTTTGGTGTAGTTTATATCATTTTAACCTGTGCTGAGACATATGAAGTTGTGTTATATCATGTTAACCTGGTTGATTCTTATGATTTATTTATTTATTTTTATTTTACATTTGTTAACCGGGATAGTCCGACTACACACAGGTCCATTTTCAGCGGAGGCCCTGGGAGAAAAGCTCCACATGTGGATAGTTACATAAGAGTTAAACAGTAGCAGTTTTATACAGTCACATATAGATACCAGTACAGAATTTTAGGATTATTTGCATACTTGGAATACGTACATACTTATACTTAACATTGTAGTTTTCTTGCTCGAACTTAGACATTTTTAGTGGTACAAGGCTGAAAAAGGTAGCATGTCATTCAGTAGTACAATACATATGAGAATGAGACTAAGTCTGAAACATTGACTATTTTACAGGTAGCCAGGTAGTGAAGAGAGTGGTAAGCTGGTTAGTCAGGGTTGGTACAGGGGCACAGCCAATGACTTTTAGGAATTTTTTGAGAGATGTTTTAAATTGGTTAATACTCTGGGTTGCTGTAAGTTCGGCAGGGAGCAGATTCCAGGTTGTTCCAACAGAGTTGCAGAACATTGAGTCACCTGCTGAGTGTTTAGATTTAACAGTTTGTGCCAGTATTTTGTCAGAAGACTGGAGAGTTTTTAGGTTACTGTAAGGGGTAATTATATTTTTGTATGGGTGTGGGTGTGATGTGGTGTTATATCATGTTAACTTGTGCTGAGAGTTATGATGTAGTGTTATATCATGTTAACCTGTGCTGTGACTCATGATGTAGTGTTATATCAAGTTAAATTGTGCTATGACTTTTCAGGTAGTGTTATATCATGTTAACCTGTGCTGTGACTTATGCTGAAGTGTTTTATCATGTTAACCTGTGCTGATTCTTATGATGTAGTGTTACATCATGTTAAATTGTGCTGAGAGTTATGATGTAGTGTTATATCATGTTAACCTGTGCTGTGACTCATGATGTAGTGTTATATCAAGTTAACCTGTGCTATGATTTTTGAGGTAGTGTTATATCATGTTAACCTGTGCTGAGACTTATGGTGTAGTGTTACTTCATGTTAACCTGTGCTGAGACTTATGGTGTAGTGTTATATCATGTTAACCTGTGCTGAGACTTATGGTGTAGTGTTATATCATGTTAACCTGTGCTGAGACTTATGATGTAGTGTTATATCACATTAACCTGTGCTGAAACTTATGATGTAGTGTTATATCATGTTAACCTGTGCTGAGACTTATGATGTAGTGTTTTATCATGTTAACCTGTGCTGAGACATATGGTGTAGTGTTATATCATGTTAACCTGGTCTGTGACTTATGATGTAGTGTTATATCATGTTAACCTGTGTTGAGACATATGATATTGGGTTATATCATGTTAACCTGTTCTGAGACTTTTGATGTAGTGTTATATCATGTTAACCTGTGCTGAGACTTATGATGTAGTGTTATATCATGTTAAGCTGTGCTGAGACATATGGTTTAGTGTTAAATCATGTTAACCTGTGCTGAACTTATGATGTAGTGTTATACCATGTTAACCTGTTCTGTGACTTATGATTTTGTGTTATATCATGTTAACCTGTGCTGTTACTTAGGATGTAGTGTTATATTATGTTAACCTGTGCTGTGACTTATGATGTAGTGTTAATTCATGTTAACCTGTGCTGAGACTTATGATTTAGTGTTATATCATGTTAACCTTTGCTGAGACTTATGGTGCAATGTTATATGATGTTAACCTGGGCTGAGAATTATGATGTAGTGTTATACCATATTAACCTGTGCTATGCCTTATGATGTAGTGTTATATCATGTTAACCTCTGCTGAGACTTATGTTTTAGTGTTATATCATGTTAACCTGTGCTGAGACTTATTGTATAGTGTTTTACCATGTTAACCTGGGATGAGACTTATGATGCAGTGTTATACAATGTTAACCTGTGCTGAGACTTATGTTGTAGTATTATATCATGTTAACCTGTGCTGAGACTTATGATGAAATGTTATTTCATGTTAACCTGTGCTGTGACTTGGGATGTAGTGTTATATCATGTTAACCTATGCTGAGACTTATGATGTAGTGTTATATCATGTTAATCTCTGGCGGGACTTATGGTGTAGTGTTATATCATGTTAAACTGTGCTGAAACTTATGATGTAGTGTTACATCATGTTAACCTGTACTGAGACTTATGATGTAGTGTTATATTATGTTACCCTGTACTGAGACTTATGATGTTTTGTTATATCATGTTAACCTGTGCTGAGACTTATGATGTAGTGTTATACCATGTTAATCTGTGCTTAGACTTATGATGTAGTGTTATATCATGTTAACCTGTGCTGAGACTTATGATGTAGTGTTATATCATGTTAACCTGTGCTGAGACTTATGATGTAGTGTTATATCATGTTAACCTGTGAGACTTATGATGTAGTGTTATAGCATGTTAGCCTGTGCTGTGACTTATTATGTAGTGTTATACCATGTTACCTTGTGATGAGACTTATGATGTAGTGTTATATCATGTTAACCTGTGCTGACTTATGATGTAGTGTTATACCATATTAACCTGTGCTGAGACTTTTTGTGTACTTTTATACCATGTTAACCTGTGCTGTGACTTATGATGTTGTGTTACATCATGTTAACCAGTGCTGAGACGTATGTTTTAGTGCTATGCTATGTTAACCTGTGCTGAGACTTATGATGTTGTGTTATATCATGTTAACCTGTGCTGTGACGTATGATGCAGTGTTATATCATGTTAACCTGTACTGTGACTTATGAATTTGTGTTATATTATCTTAACCTGTACTGAGACAAATGATATTATGTTATACCATGTTATCCTATGCTGAGACTTATGGTGTAGTGTTAAATCATGTTAACCTGTGCTGAGACCTATGATGTCGTGTCATATCATGTTAACCTGTGCTGAGACATAAGTTTTAGTGTTATGCCATGTTAACCTGTGCTGAGACTTATGGTGTAGTGTTAAATCATGTTAACCTGTGCTGAGACCTATTGTGTAGTGTTATATCATGTTAACCTATGCTGAGACTTATGATGTAGTGTTATATCATGTTAACCTGTGCTGAGACTTATAATGTAGTGTTATATCATGTTAACCTGTGCTGAGAGTTATGATGTAGTGTTATATCATGTTAACCTGTGCTGTAACTCATGATGTAGTTTTATATCATGTTAACCTGAGCTGATTCTTATAATGTAGTGTTATATCATGTTAACCTGTGCTGAGACTTATGATGTAGTGTTATATCATGTTAACCTGTGCTGTGACTTATGATGTAGTGTTATATCATGTTAACCTGGGCTGTGACTTATGATGTAGTGTTATATCATGTTAACCTGTGCTGAGACTTATGATGTAGTGTTATATCTAGTTAACCTGTGCTGAGACATATGATGTTGTGTAATATCATGTTAACCTGTGCTGAGAATTATGATGTAGTGTTACATCATGTTAACCTCTGCTGAGACTTATGGTGTAGTGTTATATCAGTTTAACCTGTGCTGAGACTTATGATGCAGTGTTATATCAGTTTAACCTGTGCTGAGACTTATGAAGTAGTGTTATATCATGTTACCCTGTGCTGATTCTTATGTAGTGTTATATCATGTTAACCTGTGCTGTGACTTATGCTTTAGTGTTATATCATGTTAACCTGTGCTGAGAGGTATGATGTTGTGTTATATCATGTTAACGTCTGCTGTGACTTATAATGTAGTGTTATACCATGTTATCCTGTGATGAGACTTATGGTGTAGTGTTATATCATGTTAACCTGTGTTGAGACTTATCATGTAGTGTTGTATCATGTTAACCTGGGCTGAGAATTAAGGTGCTGTGTTATATCATGTTAACCTGTGATGTGACTTATGATGTTGTGTTATTTCATGTTAACCTGGGCTGTGACTTATGATGTAGTGTTATATCATATTAACCTGGGATGAGACTTATGATGTAGTCTTATACCATGTTAACCTGTGATGAGACTTATGGTGTAGTGTTATATCATGTTAACCTGTGTTGAGACTTATCATGTAGTGTTGTATCATGTTAACCTGGGCTGAGAATTAAGGTGCTGTGTTATATCATGTTAACCTGTGATGTGACTTATGATGTTGTGTTATTTCATGTTAACCTGGGCTGTGACTTATGATGTAGTGTTATATCATATTAACCTGGGATGAGACTTATGATGTAGTCTTATACCATGTTAACCTGTGCTGAGACTTATGATGTAGTGTTGTACCATGTTAACCTGTGCTCAGAATTATGGTGTAGTGTTATATCATGTTAACCTGTGCTGAGAATTATGATGTAGTGTTATATCATGTTAACCTGTGCTGAGACATATGATGTTGTGTTATATCATGTTAACCTGTGCTTAGACTTATGGTGTAGTGTTACATCAAGTTAACCAGTGCTGAGTATGTTGTAATGTTATGCCATGTTAACCTGTGCTGCGACTTATGATGCAGTGTTATATCATGTTAACCTGGGCTGGTTCTAATGATGTAGTGTTATATCATGTTAGCTTGGACAAAGACTTATGATATAGTCCAACAAAATCACTGATTCTAGGCAGACCGGTACATAAAAATCCAAAATACCCAATGTTGATGTAGTTGTAGTTTAATTAAGCAAAAAACAGTACACTCACTTTTCGTTCTCCTTACAATACAAAGAACTTCTTCAGATAAAAGTATCAAACCGTCAATGAAGTTTAAATCCATTTTTTTGAAAGACATGTGATTTACTAATCCAAGCCCACTGGATACTTAATTATTGAATTAAACTTCCTTAATTGATTTACCACATAACTTAATATCAGCAATTTGTAATGGAATTTTAACTTTTGTTTTAATGTTTTTTCTCCCTCCTTAGTACACGTCTTAGATATAATATATAATTTATGAGTATATGGAACATCTCTGATTTATATACAGGTTACTAAAATACGCTTTATAAAAATTTGATAGTTGAAATAACTTTTTAAATATTTTAGTATGTTTATACCATGTTTTTGGGTATTGTGTCACATTTTAGCACTCCATTTGGGGATAAATATACAAACTTGGACAAGTTGTTGGCAATAAGACCCTTGAGGGTTAATTTTTTTGCTTAATTAAACTACAACTACATCAACATCGGGTATTTTGGATTTTTATGTACCAGCCTGCCTAGAATCAGTGATTTTGTTGGACTGTTTTAATTTGTTACTGTTTTTGGATACTTATGATGTAGTGTTATATCATTTTAACCTGTGCTGTGAATCATGATGTAGTTTATATCATGTTAACCTGGGCTGTGACTTATGATGTAGTGTTATATCATGTTTACTTCTACTATGACTTTTGATGTAGTGTTATATCATGTTAACCTGTGCTGTGACTTCAGATGTAGGGTTATATCATGTTAACTTGTGTTGAGACATATGATATTGGGTCGTATCATGTTAACCTGTGCTGAGACTTATGGTGTAGTTTTATACCATGTTAACCTGTGCTGAGACTTATGATGTAGTTTTATATCATTTTAACCTGTGCTATGACTTACAATGTAATGTTATATCATGTTAACCTGTGCTGATACATACGATGTAGTGTTATATCATGTTAAACTATGCTGAAACTTAAGTAGTGTTTCATCCTTCTAACCTGTGCTGTGACTTATGATATAGTATTATATCATGTTAACCTGTGCTAAGACTTATGGTGTAGTGTCTACCATGTTAACCTTGGCTGAGACTTATCATGTAGTGTTATATCATGTTAACCTGAGATGAGACTTATGATGTTGTGTTATATCATGTTAACTGGGGCTGTGACTTATGATGTAGTGTTATATCATGTTAACTTGGGCTGTGACTTATGATGTATTGTTATATCAAGTTAACCTGTGCTGAGGCATATTATGTTGTGTTATATCACGTTAACCTGCGCTATGACTTTTGAGATAGTGTTATATCATGTTAACCTGTGCTGTGATTTATGCTGTAGTGTTATATCATGTTAAATTGCATTGAAACTTATCATGTAGTGTTATATCATGTTAACCTATGCTGAGGCTTATGGTGTAATGTTATATCATGTTAACCTGAGCTAAGAATTAAGGTGCTGTGTTATATCATTTTAACATGTGCTAAGACTTGAGATGTAGTGTTATATCATGTTAACCGGTGCTGAGACTTATGATGTTGTGTTATTTCATGTTAACCTGCGCTGTGACTTATGATGTAGTGTTATATCATATTAACCAGGGATGAAACTTATGATGTAGTCTTATACCTTGTTAAACTGTGCTGAGACTTATAGTGTAGTTTTATATTATGTTTACCTGTGCTGAGACTTATGATGTTGTGTTATAACATGTTAACCTGTGCTGAGACTTATGGTAAAGTGTTACACCATGTTCACCTGTACTGTGATTTATGATGTTGTGTTACATCATGTTAACCTGTATTGTGACTTATGATGTAGTGTTATATCATGTTAACTTGTGCTGTTCTTATGATGTAGTGTTATATCATGTTAACTTGTGCTGAAAGTTATGATGTAGTCTTATATCATGTTAACTGTTGCTGTGACTCATGATGTAGTGTTAGAGCACGTTAACCTGTGCTATGACTTTTGAGGTAGTGTTATCTCATGTTAACCTGTGCTGTGATTTATGCTGTAGTGTTATATCATGTTAAATTGTGTAGAGACTTATCATGTAGTGTTATATCATGTTAACTTATGCTGAGACCTATGGTGTAATGTTATATCATGTTAACCTGGGCTGAGAATTAAGGTGCTGTGTTATATCATTTTAACATGTGCTAAGACTTGTGATGTAGTGTTATATCATGTTAACCGGTGCTGAGACTTATGATGTTGTGTTATTTCATGTTAACCTGCGCTGTGACTTATGATGTAGTTTTATATTATGTTAACCTGTGCTGAGACTTATGATGTAGTCTTATACCTTGTTAACCTGTGCTGAGACTTATAGTGTAGTTTTATATTATGTTATCCTGTGCTGAGACTTATGATGTAGTGTTATACCATGTTAACCTGTGCTGAGACTTATGGTAAAGTGTTACACCATGTTAACCTGTACTGTGATTTATGTTAACCTGTGTTGGGACTTATGATGTAGTGTTATATCATGTTAACCTGTGCTGATCATATGATGTAGTGTTATATCACGTTAACCTGTGTTGTGACTTATGATGTAGTGTTATATCATGTTCACCTGTATTGAGACAAATGATGTCATATATCATGGTAAGATGTGTTGAGACTTATGATATTGTGTTATATCATGTTAACCTGTGCTGAGACTTATGATGTTGTGTTATATCATGTTAACCTGGGCTGTGACTTATAATATAGTGTTATATCATGTTAACCTCGGCAGAGAATCATGATGTAGTATTATACCCTGTTAACCGGTGCTGAGACTTATGATGTTGTGTTATTTCATATTAACTTGGGCTGTTAAGTAGTGTTTCATCCTTCTAACCTGTGCTGTGACTTATGATATAGTATTATATCATGTTAACCTGTGCTAAGACTTATGGTGTAGTGTCTACCATGTTAACCTTGGCTGAGACGTATCATGTAGTGTTATATCATGTTAACCTGGGATGAGACTTATGATGTTGTGTTATATCATGTTAACCAGGGCTGTGACTTATGATGTATAACTTGGGCTGTGACTTATGATGTATTGCTATATCAAGTTAACCTGTGCTGAGGCATATTATGTTGTGTTATATCACGTTAACCTGCGCTGTGACTTATGATGTAGTGTTATATCATATTAACCAGGGATGAAACTTATGATGTAGTCTTATACCTTGTTAACCTGTGCTGAAACTTATGGTGTAGTTTTATATTATGTTAACCTGTGCTGAGACTTATAATGTAGTCTTTTACCATGTTAACCTGTGCTAAGACTTATGGTGTAGTGTTATACCAGGTTAACCTGTGCTGAGACTTATGGTGTAGTGTTATACTATGTTAACCTGTACTGTGATTTATGATGTTGTGTTACATCATGTTAACCTGTGCTGTGACTTATGATGTAGTGTTATATCATGTTAACCTGTGCTGTTCTTATGATGTAGTGTTATATCATGTTAACCTGTGCTGTGACTTATGATGTAGTTATATCATTTTCACCTGTACTGAGACAAATGATATTGTCTAATATCATGTTAATATGTGCTGAGACTTATTATGTTGTGTTATATCATGTTAACCTGTGCTGAGACTTATGATATTGTGTTATTTCATGTTAACCTGGCTGTGACTTATAATGCAGTATTATATCATGTTAACCTGGGCTGAGACTTATGATGTAGTCTTATACCATGTTAACCTGTACTGAGACTTATGGTGTAGTGTTTTGTCATATTAACCTATGTTGTGATGAATTATGTTGTGCTATATCATGTGAACCTGTGCTGAGACTTATGATGTAGTGTTATAACATGTTAATCTGTGCTGAGACTTATGGTGTAGTGTTATATCATGTTACCCTGTGCTGAGACATAAGATGTTGTATTATATCATGTTAACCTGTGCATAGTCTTTTGGTGTACTTTTACATCATGTTAACCTGTGCTGAGACTTATGTTGTAGTGTTATGCTATGTTAACCTGTGCTGAGAGTTATAATGTAGTGTTATATAATGTTAACCTGTGCTGTGAGTCATGATGTAGTGTTATATAACGTTAACCTGTGCTATGACTTTTGAGGTAGTATTATACCATGTTAACCTGTGCTGTGACTTATGCTGTAGTGTTATATCAGGTTAACCTGTTCTGAAACTTATAGTGTTTTGTTATTTCACGTTTATCTGTGCTGAGACTTATGGTGTAGTGTTGTCTCATGTTAACCTATGTGGAGACTTATGGTGTAGAGTTATATCATGTTGTTCTGGACTGTGACTTATGATGTAGTGTTATATCATGTTAACCTATTTTGGGACATATGATATTGTGTTATATAATGTTAACCTGTGCTGAGACTAATGGTGCAGTTTTATACCATGTTCACCTGTCCTGAGACTTATGGTGTAGTTTTATACCATGTTCACCTATGCTGAGACTTATGATATAGTGTTATATAATTTTAACCTGTGCTGTGACTTATGATGTAGTGTTATTTCATGTTAACCTGTGCTGAGACATATGATGTAGTGTTATATCATGTTAACCTGTGCTGTGACTTATGATATAGTGTAATGTCATGTTAACCTGTGCTGAGACTTTTGGTGTAGTGTTATATCATGTTATCCTGTGCTGAGACTTATGGTGTAGTTTATACCATGTTCACCTGTGCTGAGACTTATAATATAGTGTTATATCATTTTAACTTGTGCTGAGACTTATGATGTTGTGTTATACCATGTGAACCTGTGTTGGGGCTTATGATGTAGTTTTATATCATGTTAACCTGGGCTGAGACTTATGTTGTAGTGTTATATGATGTTAACCTGTGTTGAGACTTATGATGTTGTGTTGTATCATGTTAACCTGTGCTGGGACTTAGGATGCAGTGTTATATCATGTTAACCTGGGTTGTGACTTATGATTTAGTGTTATATCATGTTAACCTGTGCTGAGACTTATGGTGTAGAGTCATATCATATTAACCTGCGCTGTGGCTTATGATGTGGTGTTATATCATGTTAACCTGTGTTGAGACATATGATATTGGGTTATATAATGTTAACCTGTGCTAAGACTTATAATGTATTTGTATACCATGTTCACTTGTGCTGAGAGTTATGATACAGTGTTGCATCATTTTAACCTGTGCTGTGATTTATGATGTAGTGTTATATCATGTTAACCTGTGCTGAGACATATGATGTAAGTGTTATATCATGTTAACCTGTGCTGAGACTTATGATGTAGTATTATATCCTGTTAACCTGTGCTGTGACTTATGATATAGTGTTATATAATTTTAACCTGTGCTGAGACTTATGTTGTAGTGTTATACCATTTTAACCTGTGCTGAGGCTTATGATGTAGTGTTATATAATGTTAACCTGGGCAGAGACTTATGATGTTGTGTTGTATCATGTTAACCTGGGCTGTGACTTAAGATGCAGTGTTATATCATGTTAACCTGTGCTGTGACTTATGATATAGTGTTATATCATGTTAACCTGTCCTGAGACATATGATGTTGTGTTATATCATGTTAACCTCTGCTAAGACTTATGATGTAGTGTTACATCATGTTAACCTATACTGAGACTTATGGTGTAGTGTTATATCAGTTTAACCTGTGCTGAGACTTATGATGTAGTGTTATATCATGTTACCCTGTGCTGATTCTTATGTAGAGAGATTACACCCTTTTTGGGTGACAGGTGCTCTTTTTCATATAGGAGAGGACGTACATTGGGTTCCCTTTTAGCCATTATAAGAGGGTGGGACATAGCTCTATTGTTCCCACTCAATGTACACTCGCAGGTGGCCCAGTGTTGAGCTGCATACCATGTGGTCACTGCACATATTGCAACAAGGTTCAACATACGAGGGAATTCAGTAGTCGTAATACTTCAGAAGTTTTCAACATTAACTTCTGGGCTAACTGTAGTACAGAGTGGGTCGTCTATTTAGTCACATGTACATGCCCTCATTCTATGTGGGACAAACCTCTAGGCCTTTTTGTCTCAGGATTGGGGTGCATCTTAGTGATAATAGGAATAAGCGCCCTAATAATGCTCTGTACCAACATGTATGTAAACATAACTCTGCATCTTTTTATTTTACTGTCATTGATTGCATTGTAGAGAAATGTAGGGATAAATCATGATGGCATGATTTACTCACCTTTAAGGAACGCAAATGGATTATTAAATTAGGGGCTTTGCTCCCACATTGGCTTAATGACTAATTTTAAATGCAAAAATTAACTGTTTTTGTGATACTATATATATATATATATATATATATATATATATACACACACACACACACACACACACACACACACACACACACACACACACACACACACACACACACACACACACACATATATATATATATATATATATATATATATATATATATATATATATATATATATATAAATGGTTTCCATTGGCTCATGTTTACTCACTGAAGAAGGCTATTACAGCCAAAACCGATTTGGGACAGGTAGTTGGGCTTACTAACCTCTACCCAGTTATGTGATTTTGTATTACATTTTTTTGATTTCCACCTTTACTGCTGGCTACATTTTTGGTTTAATACCACGTTAACCTGTGCTGAGACTTATTATGTAGTGTTATATCAAGTTAATCTGTCCGAGACTTATGGTGTAGTGATATATCATGTTAACCTGTGCTGAGACTTATGATGTGGTGTTATATCATGTTATCCTGTCATATGACTTATGGTGTAGTGTTATATCATGTTAACATGTGCTGAGTCTTATGATGTTGTGTTATATCATGTTAACCTGTGCTGAGACATATGATGTTGTGTTATATCATGTTAACCTGTGCTGAGACTTATGGTGGTTTTATATCATGTTAACTTGTGCTGAGTCTTATGATGTAGTGTTATACCATGTTAATCTTTGCTGTGACGTATGATGTTGTGTTATATCATGTTAACCTGTGCTGTGACTTATGATGTAGTGTTATATCATTTTATCCTGTGCTGATTCTTATGATGTGGTGTTATATCATGTTATCATGTGCTGTGCCTTATAATGTAGTGCTATATCATGTTAACCTGTGCTGAGACATATGATGTAGTGTTATATCATGATAACCTGTGCTGAGACTTATGGTGTAGTGTTATATCATGTTAACCTGTGCTGATTCTTATGATGTAGTGTTATATCAAGTTAACCTCTGCTGAGACTTATGATGTAGTGTTATATCATGTCAACCTGTGCTGATTCTTATGATGTAGTGTTACATCATGTTAACCTGTGCTGAGACTTATGATGTTGTATCATGTTAACCTATGCTGAGACTTATGATGTTGTGTTATACCATGTTAACCTGTGCTGAGACTTATCATGTAGTGTTATATCATGTTACTCTGTGCTGAAACTTATGGTGTTGTGTTATATCATGTTAACCTGTGCTGAGACTTATTATGTAGTGTTATATCATTTTAATCTGTGCTGAAACTTATGGGATCATGTTATATCATGTTAACCCGTGCTGTGACTTATATTATACTGTTATATCAAGTTAACATGTGCTGAGACTTATGATATACTGTTATAGCATGTTGACATATGGTGAGACTTATGATGTAGTATTATATCATGTTAACCTGTGCTGAGACTTATGATGCAATGTTATATCATGTTAATCTGTGCCGAATCTTATGATGTAGTATTATATCATGTTAACCTGTGTTCAGACTTGTGATGTACTGTTATATCATGTTAACATGTGCTGAGTCTTATAATATAGTGTTATATTGTGTTAATCTCTGCTCAGACATATGATGATGTGTTATATCATGTTAACCTGTGCTGAGACCTATGATGTTGTTTATATCATATTATCCTGCGCTGAGACTTATAGTGTAGTGGTATATCATGTTAACCTGTGCTGAGACTTATGATGTAATGTTATAATCATGTTCACCTGTGCTGTGACCCATGATGTAGTGTTCTACTATGTTAAACTGTGCTGAGAATTATGATATAGTGTTATACCATGTTAACCTGTGCTGTGACTTATAATGTTGTGTTAAATCATGTTAACCTGTGCTGTGACTTATGATGTAGTGTTATATCATGTTAACCTGTGCTGATTATTAATATGTAGTGTTATATCACATTAACCTGTGCTGATTATTAAGATGTAGTGTCATATCATGTTAACAGGTGCTGAGACTTATAATGCTGTGTTATACCATGTTAACCTGTGCTAAGACTTATGGTGTAGTGTTATATCATGTTATCCTGTGCTGAGACTTATGGTGTACTCTTATATCATGTTAACCTGTGCTAAGACATATGATATAGTGTTATATCATGTTTACCTGTGCTGATTCTTATGATGTAGTGTTATATCATGTTAACATGTGCTGTGCCTTATGATGTAGTGTTATATCATGTTAACCTGTGCTGAGACATATGATGTTGTTTTATCTCATGTTAACAAGTGCTGAGACTTATAATGTAGTGTTATACCATGTTATCCTGTGCTGAGACTTATGTTGTAGTGTTATATCATGTTATCCTCTGCTGAGACATATGATGTTGTATTATATTATGTTATCCTGTGCTGAGACTTATGGTGTACTCTTATATCATGTTATCCTGTGCTGAGACATATGATGTAGTGTAATACCATGTTAACCTGTGGTGTGACTTATGATGTTATGTTATATCATGTTAACCTGTGCTGAGACTTATGATGTAGTGCTATATCATGTTAACCTGTACTGATTTTTATGATGTAGTGTTATATCAACCTGTGCTGAGACTTATGATGTAGTGTTATATCATGTTAACCTGTGCTGAGACATATGATGTGTTATATCATGTTAACCAGTGCTGAGACATATGATGTTGTGTTATATCATGTTAACCTGTGCTGAGGCTTATGATATAGTGTTATATCATGTTAACCTGTGCTGAGACTTATGGTGTAGTGCTATATCATGTTAACCTGTGCTGAGATTTATGATGTAGTTTTATACCATGTTAACCTGGGCTGAGACTTATGATGCAGTGTTATACAATATTATCCTGTCCTGTGATCTTTGATGTAGTGTTTCTCATTTTAACCTGGCCTGAGACTTATGATGTAATGTAATATATCTTGTTAAGCTCTGCTGTGCCCCAGGATCTGCAATAGTATGCCATAATAACCTGTTCTTAGCCTTGTGTAGTAATATGGTGTATCACTGCAACTATCATCAAGTCTTTTAAAGTACTGTGATATAACATGATGACCTCTACTGATATACTTTGAAACTATGGGAACCTATGCTGAGCACTGTAATGTAGAACAGTTTCCCATGACTACCTCCACTCAGGTCTGAGATTGCTATGCTACTGTGGTAACTTTTTATGAGTCCTGTGACGTACAGGGGTATTATAAATACTGCTTTTGAATGCTGCATTGTACTCTGTATTCCATGGCAACACTTCGATCCTTGAATTGCACTATGGTGCCATGGTATCCTTTGCTGAGTTCTGTGATGCACTCTGTTATATCATGGTCACCTGTGCAGATCCATTTTATATAATGTATTGTACCACAGTAACCTTTGTTCAACACACTGATATAGTGTGATTATACCATGATTAAGCTGTAGTGACCTCTGAGGTGTGCTATGCTATATCATACCACTTTCCACATGTTGTACAGTGATATACTACAGTAACCTGTGCTGGGCCTTATGATATCCTTTGATACAACAGTTACCTTTGATGTACTTTAACACTATGGTTACTTACAGTGAGCGTTATGATGTACTGCTCTGTATTATGGTAATCTCTGCTGAGCTCTGTGATCTACTGTAATGCATTCTGATAATCTATCCTAAGGTCTGTGATATGTTCTGCTAGCATGGTAACCTAGGATGAGCTGCCTGATTAAATTTGATATGTCTTTAGTAATCTGAGCTGATCTGTATTTTATGTATTTATTTGGATATTTGTTCATTTAGTTAGCAGTTTTACTTATTTATTTTTTTATTTTACCGATAAGCGAACTGAACCAGTTTATCCTTTTTATATTAGCTAAGCTTAAATGAACTTCACAGATTGGCTGGAAGAAAAATCTTCAGTATGTTCTGAAAAAGGAAGGAAATTTGTACTTCCATCCCACATTTTTACTTAGGACATTCAGTGGTTACTTGTGCTTTGCTCAGTGATGTAATGTTGTATATGAGGGAGACGTGTATAGAGCCCTGCAGTGCACATTGGTATATCATGGAAAGCTGCAATGTTATACTGCAATATATTCATCTAAGATCTGCTGAGCCCTGTGATTTATTTTGATATACCACAGTAACCTGTCATAAACATTGAAATATGCAGTTGTGTGTCATGGCTACTATCACTGAGCACAGTGATGTATTATGACACCATCCTAACATGTACTGAACACTGTGATGTATTATACTATTCCACGGTATTCTGTCTTGAGCCCATTGATCTCTAGACTGTTGGGGTAATCTTTTCTGAGGGTTGTGATGTACTATGGTACTATGGTAACCATTATTAGTTGCTGTACTGTAACTGTATATTCTATGGTACCTGTGCTGAGTTCTACAATGAAATTTAGTGTATAATCAGAACATGATCTGATCCCTACAATCTACTATAACCTTATTTTGATGGTTGTCTGTTTGTTTGTTTTATTTATTCTTTTTTTTTCCTAACAAGTATGTGAAATTAACTACTTTGTTCATGTTTCTATTGTTTAAGCCAGGTAAAGTGGATGTAAAAGATTAGCTGGTAAGAAACACATACTAGTAAGACTAGAAGAGAGAAGGAAATTAACCTCTAATCCCTTTGAATATTGTACATAATGGAAACCTGTGCTTTACTCTTTGATGTACTTATGATATATAAAGGAGACCTGTATGTACCCTTACAGTGTACTTTTGTTTTTTTGGGGTAACCTGTGATGAGCTATGATGATAAGTATCATTGTATGTTCTGATGATGCTTATGATGTAACATAGTATACCATAGTAACCTGTGCTAAGCCTTGTCATATACTTTGATATGTCACAATGCTTCTCACTGAGCTCTGTGATGCATAATGATATAACATGGTAACCTATATTCAGTGCTGTGATGAACTTTGATACCATGGTAACATCCCTGAATACAGTGATATGATATTGTACAGTAGCCCATTGTAATGTGTCCTGAGTCCTGTGATATACTATGATGCCATAGTAATACATTCAGGGCTGTGATATGCTCTGGATTGCATGGTAACGGTGCCTCTGGTAACAAAGTAAGATGTGCTGAGCCCAGTCATGTAGTATGTATACCATGGTAATACATGCTGAGTACTGTGCTGTGTTGGGGTATACCTGGGATAACTATGAAGAGCCATGTGATGTGCCATGGTATGTCACGGTAACCTAGGTGAACCTTGTGATATACAATGATACTGTGGTTACCAGCAGTGAGCACTGTGATATAATATGATATAACATGCTAACCTAAAAACAAAAATGTTCCATTAAAATGTAGAATTTTCCTTCAAAACCGATCCAGAATGTCATCTGAACTTAGTGACCACAACATTCAAAACATAAATAACCCACTTTCCTGTCACATGATCAATTACCTTTGTAAAACATTAAAACAACAATGCATCTAATGAAACACTTAAAAAACAATAAAAACTTGACACAGCTGGCTATGAAGTACTGTATAGCTAAATACTTCAAATAACACTAAACAGTAACAGTTTAATTTAAACTAGGTTGCTTGTCAGCTGCTAACTGCAATTGCCATCTAAGTTCCTTGATTTACAGTTGGTTACATTGGCCTCCTCCTCTCAGATTAAAATCAGTGATGTCAATAGCAAAGAATAGTGCAACTCAAACACTGTTTGTATAATGCATTATTTAAGTCCCTTTATATCATATAGATATGCATATATTTTCTGCAAAAGTTACCATGTTGTTTTACCCATGTAGAAAATCCTGTATTTTGAACATCTTGCTGTATACACAATTCCCACAATTCTACACATACATTAGGTCCAAAAGTTTTATTGATGTGTTCCAAGTTCAATGAATATGCTGGGAAACCACTCTGTTGGTAACCAAAAACCCATTTTATTAAGCGCTTTTTGTCTCTCCTAATAAGGAGACTTCCTCAGATAAAAAAAAAATACATTCAAGTCCATTCAAGTCCACAATTTAAATAAATAAATCATCGGTCATGTGATACAAAAACCCACCTCCATTTAAAACGTCCCTTCCGCATAAAATTGTTCACAATACAAGTTATTATATCTTTTTAAAATGAATTGCATCAAATAATAACTAAGTTATTTAATATAATCCATAAATAATTATACTAAAATATATTTAACTACTGAACTAAGACTCATATTCAACCTTGTTGGTTACCAAAAATAAAACTAAATCCTAGCAATTCAACAAGTTCATTTACAAATACATAGGATTAATTAATTTGTTGATTGCTTTCTTGGGCTGCCACAGTAGTGCAGCAGTTAGCGTTGTCGCTTCACAGCAAGAGGTTCTCCGCTTCGATCCTCGGCTGGGGTGCCTTCTGTGTGGAGTCTGCATGTCCTCCCTGTGGTCATGTGGGTTTCCTCTGGGTGCTCCGGTTTCCTCCCACATCCCAAAGACATGCTATAGGTGGATTGGACATTCTAAATTGGTCCTAGGCATGAGTGTGTGTGTGCCTTCTGTAGAAGGTTGGGCGCTGGGCTGGCAACTCAACACTGTAAAACTCTACTGCAAATCATGAGCAGACAGGTGATCTGCTGTGGTGACCCCTAACCAGGGAAAGAAGAAGATTGCTTTCTGACTTTTATTTGAGTTATTTTATTTTGTTCTGTTTAATAAACATATTGGTACCCGATATGCAAGGGTATAAATTAGTCTAACCCTCCCTTATACCTATCTAAATTTTTCAATTTTAAAATGCACAAAATAGTAAAAACTTCATTCAATCCTGGGAAGTGGCAAGCATCTGTACACAACTGCCACCTCAATTCAAGTCTCTCTAATAATAATGAATCAGGGCCACCGCTGCCATTCAAATTGACACAGTCAATAGCCCTGAATTTAAACGTATGATCAGGGTATGTCTCTACATGTCTAGCTAAGGCACTTTCTTTTTTTAGTTTAGAAATATAATACAAGTGTTCATATACTCTTTCTCTTAGCTTTCAGTCCATTTTCCCAATATAGAAAGCTGGACATTGCTGACACTGTGCCATATATATTACCCCTTTACTCTGACAGTTAAACTTACATTTAGTGACATATTTCTGATTCCTCAAAGTGAAGCTTTGACCAACATCCATGTGTTTACAAAAATTACACATGTTGCATTTGGCCATGCCTGTTCATGTGCAGGGGCCTTTTACTTTGTGTTGTAATATGTTTTTTAAGTTCTGCCCACGTTGAAAAACTATTCTTGGTGTTTCCTGAAATTTATGCCTAAGTGCACTGTCATTCATTATCAATGACCAATTTTTATTGATGAGAGAATACAAAGCTGGAGCATTTACACTGTATATATTAATGAGTGCTGTAGTACTATACTCTCTTATCATAGGTTCCATATTTACATCCCTTTCGGTATCACCCACCATTGTGCCCTTAATGCACAATATTGGTTTATAAAAACCTAGGTTTTGTATCACATGACTGATGATTTATTTATTTAAATTATTTTATTTTATTTATTTTATTTTATTTTACATTTGTTAACCGGGGGTGTCTGACTGAGCCGAAAAGGCCCTTTTTCAGCAGAGGCCCGGGGAGAAAAGCCGCACAAAGAAAAATTACAGGCACATTTAGTTATTTAGACATGATCAGTATACACACAAATTACAAGAGACATGTTTTTACAGTGGTATGCAGCACATAAACAGTTACAGTGGAGAGAACAAACAAAAAATATTAATTTAAAAAATAAAGGTAATTGATAGATTTGTGGTGTACAGCTGAAATTTGGAACATAGGTAGAATACATACATAGTACAGAGGTACAGTACATACATTGTAGATTAGCCAGTGTTTGTGAGTAAGATTGAAAACTATTATCAAGTGCTCTAGATTTAGTATGTATATGTTATCCGCTTTCACTAGCCTGGGGAGCAATCATGGCACTGCCAACTTTGCTTGAGATGTTGCCTAATGATGTTTTTAAAGGAGGCTTTGGATGATGTGTTTTGAATGCTAGTAGGGATAGAGTTCAATTTTTTAGCCACTGAACTACTATATAGTGCATCTCCAAAGCTATTGTAACTGTTGTAGACTTGAATGTATTTTTTTATCTGAGGAAGTCTCCCTATTAGGAGAGACGAAAAGCTCTTAATAAAATGGGTTTTTGGTTACCAACCAAGTGGTTTCCCAGCATATTCATTCAGTTTGTGTAGTTTCGGCTTTTTGGTTTATATGTGTTCCAAGTTTAAAAAAGACCTAACATCAATGTATCTGCACAGTTTACAATTTCCACACTGGAATGTCCCTTTTAGTTTGTTATTAAACATCTGGATTTTTAGGTTCTCAGTTCCTTCCAGCAGATTTTTTAAGATTCATGGTTTTCTTGAAAATTAAAATGTGGATAAAATCCACTTTATTGACAAGATCTGAATTCCCTAGAACAATCTTCCAATTATCATTAATTATATTCACAATTCTACCACTACCAGCATGCATGGGACATACAAACCTTCTTCTGTACTCTTTTTGTTGGGAATCGGTTAGTAAAACATTTTTTATATAGACAGAAACTTGTTTACTGATAATTTTGTCAGCCATCTTGGTGCATACAGGTTCACTATATCTTCTGTCAGTAAACAAATCTGTCAAAACACACACACTTCTTTAATAAGATAACTATTGATACATATTCAGGACATTATGATAAACTAACCTTCATTTTCGAGTGGTGCTCACTACTGTAATACAAAGTTATTCATAAATGCTAGCTTACAGTAAATTCCACTAAAATACCATAAATCACATGTATTTTAATGCACACATCTGAAAAATCAGCAGTCATTCCTTTTTCACTACAAGTAGATTGCAAAACAATACTGTTGTCATTCAACCATTTCACACACACCCACAAAAAAATCCATAAATGATTCATCACCCCTAATGAAGAAAAAGAGATCTTCCATATACTTATTATAAAAAAATCATAATCAAATAAGGGGAGTTTACAAAGAAATTCTTTCTCCCATCTTGCAAGTATAGTATTGACAGATGCCCATTGCTACTCCCTTAATTTGCAGATAGAATGTATTGTTAAAAATTAAAAATATATTATTCAGCAGTAAATATAACAATGTACACACAGCATTAATTTTAACATTACTAAAGTTTGGTTCACTGGGATGGCTTTGCAAAACTAATGTGATTTGTGTGACGCAAGGTGGAAGCTATGGCCATTTTTTACCATAACTGGACATTTGATGTACACAGTCAAATAGTAATAATTGCTGTGTTTGGCCATTGATACATTATAATGATAGCCATTTGAATGGTATTTTATGGTTGAAATGTTCTGAAATTAATTTTTTTATTGCTGGTTAGTAAAATTGGTTTCCCTGTTTGTTGGGAAATGTTCAAGACTAATGGAGATAAAAAACATGCACAATTTTTACTTTATTAAACACTATATACAATTTAAGATAATCTGATAGATAAGGGTACATTTAAGACAATCAACAATGTGAATTCAAAAGACCATGTTCATTTATGCTTGGTCAAAACAAAACAAAAACAAACACATTTTGTAGGGATACTATACTTGGAAAACTGCCCATAACTCAATGTTCACTTAATCTGTCACTGACCATTTATTGTCTGTGTGTACCAAATGTAGGCTTTGAGCTGCACTGCAAGCATTTTCAGAGGCTTATTAATTTATTTATTTGTTAGCTAAACGGTGATGGTAATTGGAGCATTTTAAGGTCTGATCCAGGTCAAAAGGTATAATAAAATAAAACTGCAACTTACTAAAGTATGGAATTTTTATTCATACATTCATGGGTTCATAGATTTGATGAATAAGTTCTTGGTCTCACTGCTGTGGGTCCCATGTTAGAACTTAAGAATGCTGATGCAGTCATTTGGTTCCTTCCTGAAGACAGATTAGTTCACTGAATTTAGTTGAAAGGTGGAGTTTATTCCATAGGTATATTAGTTTTTGAGATATGATGTTGTCTGGTTTCAAGGTTCAGTTAATATTTTTTTTCTGGGGCTAGTTGTCCTCTTGTGTTCCTGTCATGAATGGTTATTCTAAGCAAAAGGATTCAAACAGTAAGAGTTCCTTTAATACTCCATTAAGCATATGCCTTCCTCTGGAACACAATGAGAAAAAGAAGAGAAATAGAGAGGGTGAAGAAGAGCGAGAGAGAATATACGTTTTTGAAAGCCATTGAATCATACCTCTCAACTTCTTAGTGCAAGAAATCTGGACAAAGCATAAAATAATGGGGGAACAAAGGCCCAAAACAGGGACAGATTTTAAATATTGCTCCTATTAACTTAGAAAGTTGATAAAATAACATAAATTGTGTTAACATACATTTTCTGGAGGATATAAAGTCTAAAAATTAAATGTATGTCATTATTTAGTGACTTCAATCCTCAGTGATTTACCAAAAAAATCTGTCCGAGGAATCTTTATATTTTCTCCAATTTTCTCCAATTGTGTCGGTTGGTATGTGAGTATGCATTAAACAACTCCAAGATCAGCTTTCACAGTTTGCAGGTGAAAGTTAATCTTCACAGAAGTAATAAACGGTGTGGATAAAACAAGCACGTCTTTATTTCTTACAAAGAAACTAACACTTTGGCTGTATAGGTTGAAATACATTTCAGAACTACTGTTGTTATATGTATTGCTGAAGATGTAGCTTCAGTATAAGAAATAAAGTCTTGCTTGTTTTATCTATGAACAGTTTATTTTTGTGAGATATGTTACTAGGTTACAGAATAGGGAGCAACATTTTATAACTGGTCTAATGAGAGGTATATAAAAGGTGGCAATTACCTCCCTAAGTATAGATGTCAACCCCACAGAGGATCAGATAGGCTACTGTATATACTTTTCAGACAGAACCATCTCTTTGGGTCTCAGATCAAAGGCCTTCATGTATAAGGTCTGTTATTATTTTGTCACCTTTTAGTTATTGCAGACATGTCATCTGAAGGGTGGTGGAGTCAGCAGAGTTAAAGACAATACCTTAAAGTTTGCAGAAATCTGCATATTGGGTGAGCCAGACACTGAAATCATTGTGGATATGTGAGGAAAATGTGCCAAAAAACTACTGGTCTCAAGAAAGTTTCCTGAGAGACTCCATTGAATTAAGGGGAATGGTAAGGATGGGGATAGAAGTCATCCTATTTTTATCACTTATATATGACTATGTAGCCAATTGTGGGCACAAGCTATTATGACTATGTTTGTCTTTAGTTCAATTAATTTATAGAAGATTCCTTCATAATATATAATGTTAAATGATTTAGCAGGATCAATGTAAGCTGTACAGAAAGAGAAAACTTCATACAACATGATGGTCACTCTCTTAATGAAATTTCTAAGGTTAAGCATAAAATATCCACCTTTGAGAAAACTGTGCCAGGTTTCGTCATAGTAGATAATGTTACCCTGTTTGACTAAGTTAGATGATGATTTTTTTTTATTGCTTGCATCACTGATTGGTCTGTAATTACTGGGGTTTGTGGAAAGGCCTTCCTTGTGAATTAGGAATGCAATAGACTGTTTCCAGACATCAGGGATGTATCCATTTTAATGCTTTCTTAAGAATTTGAATATGAAGGTATGCAATGTTTTTTCTGACTGGACAAATTAGGCTTCCTGACATCTCATGTTGTCCCATGGAACTACTGTTTCTGACCTTACTAAGGGAATAGATGGTCATTTTGGGTATAGTTTCAAATGGGATAATGTTTATTGAGGGAAGAGTGAATGGAGTTCCCCTTTGTCACTTGAAATTTCTTCCAAATATGCATGCTAGTATATTAGCTATATCAGTTGGCTTTTAAGTAGTGATACCATTTTGTTCTAGCACTTCACATTCTTGTTCTTTCTCTTTCATATTTCATATAGTTTGTAAGAATTCCTTATTAATTTTGCACATCCCAATTGAGCAAGTTTTATCTTAAATAAAGCTTTGCTTTTTTGATTATTTTAGTGAGTTTTTTTACTAAGTTTCAAGAAGGTTAAAATGACCTATCAGCCTGTTGAAGGCCTTGTGAGCAACTCTCCATAATTAACCAATGAGGGACAGATCCTAGAGCTAGGTGAACACTTTGTCTGGTTTACTCAGTAGCTGCCCTTCTCTAAAAATAAGCACAGACAGTGATATTCAGTGGAGGATCCTATGTGCTACTTGGTCCTTTGAGAAAATGCATTAATACATATTAACTAACTGCAGATTATGAAGAGGCATCAATATATAGGTGTGCATTTCAGTTATTATACCCACATTGATGTGTAGATATGTAAGCTGGGTGGCTTATGACATCATCAAAAAAATCCTGAAAGGTGTTTGGGGTCTGAATGGAGAGATGATAAGTCAGCAAGCAAAGGAGAGTAGTATTGCTGAAATTGAATTCATCTTCAAATCTTGGTGAGTACCTTAACTAGGTGGACCCTGTTTTTCACAAAATCTGACCAAGGTGACACTGATATATAGACTGTATTTTATATAGCATATATCATGGACAGAAGTAGGTCAAAATTTAAAAAAGATAGCTGGGCGCACAAGACCCAGGATAAAAAAGTGCCCAATCCTGGTAGGCACACTGGTGCCAGGACTGGAAAAAATGACAGTGTAGAATCCTCAAAATACAGAAATATTCCTAAAATGGGGCCAGGCCCAGGGGGAGGATCCCCCCCCCACATTGTAGAAGGTAGTAGCAGTCCACAAAATCACAAAAACTGATAGGCCAAAGAACAGCCATAAAGACGACAGAGTGGACTATTGAGGATAGAAATTATGCATTGTTGCTATTATGCAAAAAGCCCAGAATTTCCAGACACAAGCTATACAAAAAGATTAAGAGAGAAATTAGGGGAAAAAAATACTTCCACAAGAAAAAACTGTCAGAAGCTTCAAATAAAAATGTGTGCTCACTAATACAACAGATTTGTGAAAAACATTATAGAGACCAACAAACTTTGAGCTGTTTGAAAATAGAAGCATCTGAGGAACTGTAAAAATATAAACAACAAAACTTAGAGATTTTTGAAAAGTGTAAAAAAGAAATATGGACATGGGCAAGAAAAAGAGATTTGATATGGTGCAATATTTATGGAAAGTCGAAAACCAAATTAATCAATACAAAAAAGGCAACCGCAAAGATATTCAAAGAGAAATGCAGGCAAAGGCATACAGATATGGAAAATTTCACAATAAAAATAATATCACAAAGAGGGAATGTAGAAAAGAAAATTAGTAAAGTAGAAGTTAAAAAAATAGAAGTTGAAGTTATGGAATGCCTGTGAAGTGAAGGATTTGGTGTAGAAGGTCTAACACAGGTTACATCACACATGATGGAACGAGTCCCCAAAGTAAGGAGAAACAGGAAGATTAAATGACATCTGAAGAAGAAATATGGATATGGGAAAGACAAAAAGATTTAATCTGGTGTAATATGTATGGAGAAAATAAAACTAATCAATACAAAAAGAGTAGCACCAAAGATATTTGAAGAGAAATACAGGCAAAGGAATCTGGACATGGAAAACTTTATAATACAAAAAATGAAAATACAAAGAGGAAAAGTAGAAAAGAAAATTAGTAATGGAGTAATTAAAGAAATAGAAATTGTGTTTATGGGAGGGTGGCCTAATGGTTAAAGTGTTTGCCTTACAAACACAAGGTGCAGGGTTTGAGTCTCACAAGGGATAATTGGCTAGGCTTACAATGACTCGCAAGAGCAGTTAGCCTAGTAATAACCTATGAACCTATGGAGTACCTGCGAAGTGATGGATTCAGTGTAGAAAATCTTACTCAGAAAGCATCACAGCAGGATAGAGCAATCAACATCCAAATTAAGGAGAAACCATTTGAATGGGAAGTAACTGGTCAGTTGCCATATGAACATATTTTGGAGTCTTCCACAGGAAACCAGTATAAATGTTCACTTGAAGCTTGACAACAAGGGAAAGAACAGAAAACTGTGACAACTGTGACACAATCAATGTTGAGGAGTGATAGGCCAGTGAGTTCCCATATGACAGTGCAACAGATGACACAGAATGAAATTGAAGAGAACATGCCACAGGAAGATGATATACAACTTTCTAGAGAATGCCTGCAGAAAATGGAGAACAAAAAATGTGCCCTCAGTTTAGAAGAAAATGAGCTAAGAGAAGAGTTGCTTGATTTAATAGCGATAGATAGACATATTAAAATTAATGAAAAAAATTGACTGCAGAAGATCAATAAAGCCCCAAAAGTCAGAAGTTTGATAAAACAAATGAACACAGTAATTAGGACTGTGTATAGAGATCCATGAGATATAATAGAAATAAACAGGATATATTACTGTGCAACTAAATTAATAACAGATAAAATTCTACCACAAGAACACAGGGTAGTAAGGGAAAGGAAGGGGAGAAACTGAATACCATCATGGCAGTATCAAATAGAAAAAACTATAAAGCAATTAAGACAAGAAGTGTCACTGTTAGAAGAGTACAGAAGAGGGAACAGATCAACAAAAATACACAGAAAGATAGACTTGATAAAATCATTGCACAGCATTATAATGGATCAGGATTTATCATGTACTATTGCAAATAATAAACTACAAATATCGTCACAGGCAGAAAAACTTAGAAGATACACAGATAAATATAAATGAAAAGTACAAAATAAGCAATTTATTGATGACCCAAAAAAGGTGTATACAGAATTGGGAAACAAGGTAAAAGGGATTAAAAGACCACCAAAAAAGAAGAAACATACATTTTGGAGAAGTATTTATGAAGATCCTGTGGAACATAACAAAGATGCTAAATGGATAGAAGAAGTGAAAAAAAGAATAAGAAGTTCAAAAGTACAGGATATGAAATGGGATGAAGTAACAGCCAGAGAGATTGAAACAAAGTTAAGAAAAACCTCTAACTGGAAAACCCCAGGCCCAGATGCAGTACCTAACTTCTGGTCAAAAGTATTAACATCTTTGCAAGAAGATTTAGCCATGAGTAAGAACTATTTATATGCACACCCTGAACCAGAAAAACAATGCTCCTACTTTAAAGTGAACCTGCAAGCTACCCTGAAAATTATACACCAATAAATTGCCTTCCGACAACGTATAAACTATACACTGGACTTGATGCTGACAGAGTTTATCATCATTTAGAAGAAAACTCAACTATGGCAATAGAAGAAAAGGGCAATAAAAGAAAGTCATATTGAGGAAAGGATCATTTGTTATTAAATAACGTCATAGTGGAGAACTGTAAAAAGAGGTAGAATCTAAGTATGGCATGGATTGACTACAAAAAAGCTTTTGATAGTATCCCACATTCATGGATAAATGAGTACTTAAAAATGTATAAGATACACCCTACATTGGTAAACTACATCACAGTGACCATGAACCAGTGGCAAAACACTTTGTAGTTAAGCCACAATAAAGGACAAATTATTGCTCCAGGGACAAAAATCCAAAGGGGGATAGTCCAGGGTGACTCTCTGTCACCGTTGTTCTTTTGCCTTGCCCTTAATCCATTAAGCTGTCTTCTTAACAGATTAGGTCATGGCTATAATTTGGCTCCCAGAAAGCAACAAAGTGTAAAGACTTCTCATCTTCTCTTTGTCAATGATTTAAAACTGTATACATCATCAGATAAGGAACTGAAAGCACAACTGCAAGTAGTCAAAACTCTTTTAGATGATATAAGAATGTCATTTGGTCTTGATAAATGTGCAAAAGCAACCTTTAAAGCAGGAAAGCTGCAGCATCAAAAAAACATCAGTTTGGGACAAGAATGTGATATAAATGAACTTGAGCAAGAGGGAGTGTATAAATATTTGGGAATTAATGAACGATCAACAATAAAAGATGAACAAATGAGAATAAAACTTAGTAAGGAATATTTTGGAAGACTTAAATTAATCCTGAAAACAGCACTGAGATCTAGGAACAAAATTCAAGCTAAAAAACAGTTTGCTCTTCCTGTCCTAGCAGTTTTGGAGTGATTGACTAGCCTCAAAAGGTCTTGGATAGATAAGAGAGGAAAACAAGAAAGATGTTTCATACTCATCAAATAATTTATAAAAGTTAGTGCATACTAAGATTATATATTCCCCATTCCGAAGGAAGCAAGGGCCTGCTTGAAACTGTTTACATGTATAGTTCTGCAATTGTGGGACTGCATACATATCTGCTGACCTAACAAGACCCAAATATAGTGAAAGTTTTGAAACATGAGGAGAATAAATCTAAGTTGACTTCCCTTCTTAGTCTAGCAGAAGCATATCAGTGTCAAGCGGGAATGGAAATCAAACAAGAAGTAGAAAAAAATCAGAAAGCAACTGAATGCACCAAAAAAAAAAAAAGAAAAGAAAATATATAAGGTGAAGGATCAGATGAGAAGGCAAGAAAGGTGGAAAATGCATAAATATAGTTGCAAGTATAGAAAACTCCTGGAAGGACTTCATGTTGGTCAGGATCGAATGCAGGAATGGTTAAGGAAAGGCAAATTCAAACCCAAAAGGTGAAGAAATAATATTGGGGCCCAAGACAGTGGGCTACATACATGTTGGTTTACAAAGTCCATTGAACATGTGGGAGAAACAGACAAATATCAGTTTTGTAAAACAGAATTGGAAACAGTCACACACTTCATTGCTGGTTGTGATATACTAATGGCAGAAGGACCATTGTGCAAACATTATAATATTGAAGTAGCTGAAAACCACTGGAAATATGAGCCACAAAACATCATAGAAAATGATAAGGTTTACATTATATGGAATCACCCATTACCAACAGCTCAAAAGATAGATGCAAGAATACCAAATATAGTGATCCATGAAAAGAAGACAAAAGTAGCATTGATCATTGAAATCGCTACACCCGATAAAACTACACCGCTACAGCGGGTAAAACTGCCTTCCAGTTTATAGCCTGCTACAGACCACCCTCCCAAACCCAGGAACCCCACTCGGCCTTCCTGAGAACACTGGAAAATATGAAGGTCTGTCCAAACACCATTATATTGGGAGACTTCAACTACCCAAACATAGACTGGGAGCATTACTCTAGCTCAAAACACCCTAGCCCAAAGGTTCCTAGAATTTATAAACTCAAATGCTATGGAACAACTTGTTACCACTCCCACAAGAGGGGAAAACATACTGGACCTGATCATCACCAACATGGGGACTCCAGACCAGAAGTGTATCCCTCACTGGTAAGATCAAACCATAAACTAATCTAACTGGATATTCACATCCCGACCCCACCCCCTGCCCAGAAAACCACAGTGAAAAACTTCTCTAAAGCAAATTTCACACTCCTCAAAACCGAGGTGGAATCCTTCAAAGCCCCCGGGCCTGTGGAAAATACAGCCCAGACCGCAGAATCCTTTATAAACGCATTCTATGAACACCTTCAGGAATGCATGGATCATGCGATCCCAAATAAAACCAAGACCCAATCCTCCAAAGGCAGACGTCCTGTCTGGTGGACCCCAGCCATAAACAAACTATACAATAGAAGGAGGAAGCTACTAAATGATAGAGCAAAATCCCAAAAAGGGAAGACATCACTGATCAGTATTAGCAAAAAACTACGGGCACTCATAAAATTGTCAAAGGCCAGCTTCGAGAGAAAAATTGCACAGGACACTAAGGATAATCACAAGGCTTTCTTTAGTTATGTTAGGAACCTGGGTGGTAATTCCCAGATATGCTCAGAATTAGTCCAAAATGACAAAAAATACACAGAACCCACAGACATTGCCAACATCCTAGCTGACAGGTTCAGCGCAAACTCTCCCACCAAAGGGCAAATATCTATCCCAGCAGAGTGCTGCCCCTAACATCTCAGATGCTCAGGTAAGAGCCGCCCTCTCCAAAGCAAAAACACAGCATCAATGGGACCAGGCGGTGTCCTGGGCTGCATCCTACATGAATTCCAAGAAGAGCTAAACCCAAACATAAAACTACTGTTCAATCTCAGCCTTACTACAGGATATGTGCCCAAAGAGTGGCGTACAGCAACAGTGGTCCCTCTCCATAAAGGTGGTGCCTCAACGGATCCTGGAAACTATTACCCCATAAGCCTGACTAGCTTGGTCTGCAAAGCTATGGAAAGGATCATCATGGACCTCATAAATAAAGATATTGGGGACCTACAGACACTGGATCCTACCCAGTTCAGCTTTGTTAAGGGCAGATCCTGCCTCTTAAACCTGGTTGATTTCTTTGAAACAGTCACCAAGGCCATTGACGTGGGAAGATGGTCCACACAGCCTACCTGGACCTCGCAAAAGCCTTCAATACAATACCCCACTCGGGCATTATAGATAAGCTCACCAGCTTAAATATAAACCCCTATGTCACTAGATGGATTGCAAACTGGCTCAAGGACAGAACCCACATGGTTAGAATTGCTGGAGCCATGTCAGACTCCAAACCAGTTACAAGTGGTGTCCCACAAGGCTCAGTCCTGGGACCTCTCTTGTTCGGTATATATTTCTCGGAGGTACAGGCCAACATGGAAGGACTGTGGCTGACCAAGTTCACATATGACTGCAAACTGGGCACCATAATCGACTCTCCAGCTGACACAAGCATCCTCCAAAAGGGCCTCATAGAAACAGACAACTGGTGCCAGAGCCATGGCCTCAAGCTAAATGCCAAAAAGTGTATAGTCATCCCTTTGGCAAAACAAAGTGCCCACAAATTACCACATAGGTGGTAATCCATTAAGTACAGAAGGAGTAATTAGGGACCTGGGGACCCAAGTTGATAGCAATCTCTCATTTGACAACCACGTGGCCAAAATGGTTAGAAAAATATTTTATATAGCCCACCTAATCATGAAGGGATTCACATCTAGATCAGGGGAGGTCATCGTGCCTCTTTACTCATCCCTCATCAGGCCCATAATTGAGTACAATGCCCCTTTTGGGATATACCTTACCAGACACCTGCAGCAACTGGAAAGACCCCAAAAGTACCTCACCAAGAGGATCAAAGGGCTCAAAAAGATGCCATATGCTGCCCGGTTAAAGAAACTCCAGCTCTACTCAGTGGCATAACGCCTGTTCAGAGGCGATCTGTGCCTGACATATAAAGCCATGTCCAACCCGGAATTAATGGACATGCTGCACCTCAGAAAATCCAAATCCCATCGAGCTATGCGCTCGAGAGACTTGAACCTCAGCACTGAAATAAATAGGACATGCTGGAGGGACAGATTCATAACCCAGAGGCTCCCTTCACTCTGGAATAAAATCCCAGTCCAGGTTAGGCAGAGTCCCTCATTGACTCTCTTCAAGAGGAATCTTGATGAGTGGATGGGAGATCGTAGGTTTACCCCGGGTATCACTTCTGTGTCACTGTTAGACAGAGGCACAGTATACTAACCTCGAAAAAGGGCATAGCAAAATAAATTTAAAATGGGTGGCGAAAGCCAAACACATTCTGGCTAGGCTTATAAATGCCCTAGGGCAGATAGCCTAGTATGAACCTATGAACCTATGAACCTACACCCAGTGGCTACAGTATCTTGTGTAGACAGAGACACAAAGTCATAAAATATTAGAATTTGCAGGCAGAAATGAGAGCAATGTGGAAGAAAGATACCCAAACAGTTCCAATAGTAGTGGGAGCAATGGGTCTTATAAAAAAGAATCTACAATTATATTTAGACATGTTACCAATACATGTAACTCCATACAAATTGCAGAAGGAGTCATTACTGGGCACCTTGCGGGTGCTCTGAAGAGCACTTCTGGCTGACATCAAAGACTGAAACAATACTAATTTCATGAGCTTTAATCATACTTTGACTTAGGAATGGGGTCCTTTCCAATCATGGTATAAGAAACCCAAAAGATTTGGAAAAATTAAAAAGTGTTAGTAATGATGTTCTGTAAACCATCCACATTATATAGGATTACTACTTCACTAACAGCAGTGTTCAGTCTGTGGCCAGTGCCAATACTAATAAGGCAATCATCTTAGCTATTTATTTATTTATTTATTGACATTTGTTAACCGGGTTAGTCCAACTGGGCCAGAAGCCCATTTTCAGTGGAGACCTGAGGAGAAAAGCTCCAGATTATAAAAGAAGTTTTTTATAATATTCACACACAAAAAGCGTAACAAATAGTAATTCATGCTACAGGATAATACACAAGTAAGAGTTCAAAAAAATAAAAGCGTAGATGGAAAAAATAAGCAAATGTAAAGTGCATAAGCAAAGAGAATTAGTTTAAAGAGAAAAACAATAATATATATTTCAAAATGTAAGACTTCATAATGGAGAGAAGGGCTTAGCTAAGTATACACATATTAGGTACAAGTACTGAAATAGGAGGAGAGTGTTGCAAACATTTTAAGTAGTGTAAATATGATATAGGAGAGAAAAGAAGTTTAGATTGGGTCATGGCAGGGGCAAGTCTTGATGCTGAGAAATGTGTACAGGGAGTTTGTTTATACAACAGTTTCTCCACATTTTTTGGGGTGGTAGATGTCTAAAAGTTGCTGGTTAGAGGTACATAGAGGCCTAGGTGGGGAGTAGAGGGATACAAGGGAGTATAGGGCAGGGCATGAGGATGGTTTGTGTACAATAGTGTGTAATATTTGAAATTGTGATAGCAAGAGTTGTTGGGGGAGTTCAAGCCATTGGAGGGCATTTAGTGCTAGGCAGTGGTGTGAGTTATAAGGGTTCATAATGAATCAAGCTATTTTGTGTTAAGTTTGTTGAAGTCTGAGCAAGGTAGTGGACTGAATATTAGTTAGAATTGGGACAGCATATAGATGGGAGTGGAGGAGAAGTTCCTGAGCAAGGGAGAGTCTGGGGAATTTAGGAATTTTTTTGTTGCAGTATAGTAAGTCTAGTTTCTGATTAGTTTTTTTTTTGATATATTGAAGTAGGTGGAGGTTAAACTTAAGTTCCTCATCAATGATGACACCAAGGAGCTTTGTGCGAAGTTCAGGTTTTATGATCGTGTTATTGGAGGATGTAATAGTGAAAGTAGATTTGTGATGAGAGAGGGAACGGGGGAGAAAGAGCAGGAGTTTTTTTTTTTTTTAGAGTTAAGAATGAGTAGATTATTGGATAGCCATTTTTCAGTAGATAGAAAGGTATTTTGGGTTAGGGTAAGATGTTCAGAGATATTGGTGGAGGTGAAAATGAGAGGTGAGTCATCCGCATATTGAATGAGGAAGGATTTTTGGCAGGATGTGTATAGTTCATTAGTAAATATATTAAACAGGAGGGGGACCCAAGATGGAACCCTGTGGAATACCAGATGGTACTTGAATAAAGGGAGAGAAAGATACAGCCATCTGACAGATTGCTGCCTACAGGAGAGGTAGTTAGAAAACCAGGCTAAGGAGGTAGCAGATAGGCTGAGAGTAGCCAGTTTGGAATGCAGTATAGGGTGAGAGACCATATCAAATGCTGTGGGTAGGTTAAGAAAGAGACAGGATATGAGTTAGTTGTTGTCACGGGTGTCAGCGATAGCATGGGTAAATGATAGGAGTGCTGTAGTTGTACTATGGTTAGGGCAGAAGCCATGCTGAGTGGGAGTTAGAGGGTTATGCTAGAGGAGATAGGTAGGAAGCTGTGAATTAATGCATTTTTTGAGTATCTTGGAAAGAGGGGATAAGACAGCAATGGGTCTGTAGTTAGATGGGTTGGTTGAGTTTCCTCCTTTATGGAGGGAGATTGTGAAAAAGGATTTCCAAATGAGAGGGACAGTGGCTTCTTGTATTGACCTCTTGATGAAAATGGATACAGGATAGGCTATGGAATCAGCAGCGAGTTTGAGGAATGCTCTATCCTACTGCACACATTGTTTTGAAGTTCAGAGTCTCAACTCCCAGATTCTGTGGTAGCCAAGGAAGTAATATAAAATACATTCCTCAGAAAAAAATAGATCTGGACATTGCAAACTGAGAGACACTGACCATCTATTGATATCAGTGTTATTACACTCTATCAAATGATGGCTTTCACCAAAGATAAATGTGATCTGACTACTGAAAAAGATAGCATGGGATGGAATACGGGCTTAAGAATTCTTACTTAAAAGGCAGCAGCTCTGACTGCCCTGTGATTCCTTGCTGAGTGGTTCTGCAAAAATTTGTTGCTTACTCTTGTTTATCTGAAAGCAATAATTACTTGAGACTATTGTGCATTGTTTAGGGAATTTTTCACTTTTTAATTTAAACATTTTTTTTTTTTTGCTTCTCTGCCAGACCTGTTTACTACAGGAAATATGACGTCACAAGCTGACATCATTCACTAGTGCACTTGTATGAAGGCAGAGTGTGAATGACAGGCATGTAATCTCTGAGTATAATATGCGATGCTCCTCTAGGTGTCACCCAAGTGGTGAGCCAAAGCTACATCCCTCTCCTCAAGACTGGCAAACATCATCCCTCTATGCCACAGAGTTACAAGCCAGGAAACCCTTCCCCAGCATTGTACAATTGTGGATTTGACAAATATACATTCAGTTGATGTGAAGAAGTACAAAGGTGCTTGCTGCCCTATAAAATAAACTTGTTTCATTGCCTGCCATTAGTTTGCATGTGTGTTTCTGTTTTGATCAGTCATGATTAAACAGTTCGTTTCCAAGCAAGTGCCTTTTGATTGCTCATTGAGGAAGTAACTTCCACACATGTAAACATATGACACTTCCTGGATGGATTTTTGGATACAAGCTGAATTACTGAGGTGCATCAGGACTATTCAGTGATTGATGGAAAAATGATCTTTAGATTAAGCAATCGTCAATGATGCTGAAGAACCTTTCACTGTAACCAGAATGTCATTACTTGCTAAGATCCGCCATATATTTTTCTCTATAAAGAGGCTTGATTCTTTGTTCTGTGTTGTGCTCACTCATGATGTCTGTTCCCTGATTGTACTTAACTGCACAAAAGGTTTAATTATATACAATTTTGTAGAGACTTGCTTGTTACCCATTTTATGCAATAAGAGGGAAAATCTTTTTGTAAGTGAGACATAAACAAGCAAAACTCCCTTTTTCTTTCATAAGACACTTCATTCAACAATGAATTTTCAGCACCTTATCAATAATAATGAGTATACATGGGGTCCATATTATAACATCATAGTCTTAAAACTTTGAATGTTATAATATCGACCCCAATTCAGCAAATGCTTGAAATAGCGAAGCTGCAGAACACCAAATATTTTCCTAGGGAAAGTCTTCAGTGGGCCGTTTCTGCGGCTTTGCTATTTCCTCAACTGTGGTGTGAAGGTGATGGACCAGATTAATGTAAGTGTGCGAATGGATCAAGATAAGGTGAGTGTGTGATAGTTAGGGACCTTAGGGATAGGGAGTGAGTAAGATGAATGTGCGATAGTTAGGGACCTTAGGGTTAGGGAGCGGGTAAGGTGAGTGTGTGATAGTTAGGGACCTTTGGATTAGGGAGCGGGTAAGGTGAGTATGCTATAGTTAGGGACCTTAGGGTTAGGGAGTGGGTAAGGTGAGTGTGCGTTAGTTAGGGACCTTAGGGTTAGGGAGCGGATAAGGTGAGTGTGCATTAGTTAGGGACCTTAGGGTTAAGGTTGGGTTAAGGTAAGTGGATAGCTAGTAGTGTATGTACAGTTTAGTGTAGGGTTCTGTGAAGTGTGTATGTGTGGATTATGTATTTTGGTGTGCTTCTGCTGTGTGTGTGTATTCTCATAACAGCAAATTTTTTCCCTTGGAAAAAATTTGCTGTTCTGAGCAGTCGAGTATATCACATTTCGAGATTCCAAGGTCGAACTTATGGTGTTTGACATTTTGGAATTTCGATAATGTGAAATAGACCCGTATACATGTACCCCAGTCAATATACAGGACTTTATGAAGTATAGAAAGCAGAGTCCAAAGCAAATAAGTGTTAACCAAATTACCAACAACCACTAATACTTTGTTAAACCACTACATATTTAAAACTATTTAACAAATGCCTACATGCCCACAAAGATTTGTTGTTGCCGCTGTTGTTTTCGTAATATTGTTTTCATAAAAACTTTCTATTGGACTCTCTGATTTTGAAATACCCCACGTTTACGATGGTTTACATTCATATAACTGAATCACAAAACTTTTTTTTAGAAAAACATAGCTGAATTACAGACACCTGAGTGGTAGAGATTCATTTATTTATTTATTTATTGATTTTATTTGCAATTTTATTACCGGGGAAGTCCACTGGGCCGAACTGACCCATTTTCAGTGGAGGCCCGGGGAGAAAAGCTCCAAGATGCATTATACAATTTAGATACAAATGATAGTTAATATTAAAGATCTTATGTAGAATAGTTACTCATAAATGCATTAAATATCATGCATAGTTAACAAATTCATTAAGCTTGAAGGTAGGGATCACACAGTTTCATTTGAGGAAAACAGATATGGGTTAGGTGTGGAAACAGTTTATATACAAACCTTTTAAGAAAATGTAAATACGCTTTACATACACACATCAACAGTAGAATGCTATTTACAATTTTTACAAGGTTGGGCTGTGTGATGTAGGAGGTGAGAACTTAGAGAGAAGCTATAGAAATTGTTGAGAGCTTAGATAGGCTCATAAGAAAATAACTATGAGAGTTGTAGAGCTTGGGAACCAAAGCGAGAACCCCCTTGGATTAGGCTGGGTGAAGGCAGGTACATTTCCATTTAGTGGACAGGTGTTTGAATAGTTGGGTTTTGAAGTTTTCTGAGTTTGGTATGGTTCTTAATGTGGAGGGAAGGGAATTCCATTTTTTGCCTAGTGAGAAAGATAGGAGAAGTTGGCCAGTAGGACATTTAGGTTTATGGATAGTAATTAAGTTCTGATTTTCAGATCTGAGAGCTCTGTTGGGTGTATAAGGGGGAAGGATGTTAGTTAGAGTGGGACATTTTGTTGGGTGAAATATGAGTCTCTGTGCAGTAGTGAGTTGGAGATAGTCTAGGTAGTTTGGGAGTTCAAGCCAATTCAGAGATGGTAGGGTTAGGCAGTGATGGGTGGTATTTTTAAATTTAGAGGCAAATTTAGAGATTTTGCTGTAGCAGTTTTCTAGTTTAGAGGTGATAGAGGAGGACAGGTTGGTTAGGAGAGGGGCTCCATATAATAAGGAAGGAAGAAGATAAGTTGAGGCCAGAGTTTGCCTGGTAAAGTTGGAGAGAAAGCAATTATTCCTATACAGCATACCTAGCTTTTGGTGGGTTTTCTTAATATTTTATTGAATATGAATATCAGACTTGAGGTGTTCATCTACAGTAATGCCAAGTAGTTTGGCAGAGGGGACTACTTCTATAGGTGAGTTGGTTTGACTATAGACTTTGAAGTTGTTTTTATCATAGGAGAGGGTCTTTGTGGGAGGGAATAGTTGAATCTTTGATTTATTTGCATTGAGAGGTGGTTTTAACGCATCCAGTTTTCAGTTGGCTTGAAGGTAGGGATCATACAGTTTCATTTGAGGAAAACAGATATGGGTTAGGTGTGGAAACAGTTTATATACAAACCTTTTAAGAAAATGTAAATACGCTTTACATACACACATCAACAGTAGAATGCTATTTACAATTTTTAATAAACCAAAATACCAAACAGTAACGAATAAAAAACAAAAATTGGCAAATGCAGCTACTCTTGAAAGCAATGATAGGAAAACCAGGAAATAGCGTAATACTCAAATCATTGCTTTTGTTTACCTTAAGTTTTTGGTTTTTTAAAAAACATTTCATGTTTATTGACTCATTGAGACCAGGTGAATGATCTGCCTTTAATTTTATTTGCCACTCTGCTTCCTTTTGTAGCAACAAATTTTTAAAATCACCTTCCCTCAAATCCTTATAACACACTTCTAAAATTGAAAATAAAAATTTATGAAAAGCTTCATATACCAATGAATGTTTAAAGAGGGCATTTTTGTCATCCTTACTTTTAATTGAATACAAATGCTCTCTAATACGTGTTCTTAATTCCCTGGTTGTCATGCCCACATAAAATGCAGGGCATGATGAACACTGGGCAATATAAACCACACCAGCACTACGACAATTAACATAACCTGGAACTGCAAACACCATCTCTGAAGTACACACTGATATATATGGACCAACAGCAATATATCTGCACATGTTGCAATCATTGCAACAATGCATTCCCTTTTTTAATGTGTTGATTTTTAATCTCTCAACTTTATGTTGTCCCAAAATATGCCTTAGACTATTATCATTTCTTTGCACAAATACTGGTTTTTCACCTAAAATATCAAACATTTCCGCATTACCTCTAATTACTCGCCAATTTTTTGTAATAATGTTTTTGATTTGATTACTGTCTGAATTCATACCAAGTGTACACATTATATTATTATTCTGCACAATATTATTTGTCTTATTGCCACCTGCAATCATTGTATCTCTACATAAATTTAATAATGGTGGAAAATCATTTTTACGTCTACTATAAATATCATTAGCTATTTGCTGTAATTGTGTTGGAGGGTAGCCTCTACTTGCAAATAAGGAATTGATGAAGTCAAATTCATCAATGACATCAGATTCCTTTGATGTCATCCGACTAGCTCTAATGAACTGGCGTTTAGGAATATTAGAAATAATATGTGTCGGATGTCCACTTTTGTAATGTAGATAGCCATTATTAAAAGTATTTTTTCTATGGATGGTACTATGTATCCTCATCTCTTCTTGGTCCCACCTTAGATTGACATCCAAAAAATCAACTTTCTTGCCTTTACCACCAATAACAAATTTTATATATGTAGATAAAGAATTGATATACCTAAGAAATGCATCGTTATCAATATCATTATGATCTAAAATAAAAAATAAATCATCAATAAAACGACACACAAATACTATTTTGAATCTACTCATCAACAATGGCATAAATTGTTGTTCCCACATTGCCATGACAACATTTGCGTACGCAGGAGCAGCCGGAGAACCCATCGCTGCTCCTTTACATTGTCTATAAAAAGTTTTATCAAACAGAAAAAAATTATTTTCTAAAATTAATTCCAAAAATCTACAAATTAATAAAACAGTGTTTGTGGAAAAACCTTTATAATGTTTAGACAAAAACTCCTGTACTGCCTCAATACCTTGAACTTGCGGAATGCAGGTGTATAGTGACACCACATCCACTGTAAGCATTATGTGTTTGTTCGGATTAAAACTAAATGTGGAAAGAAATGCATTTAATTTAGTCAAAAAATGCCAAGAATCACGCAAATAGGAACTTTCATCAAAAATAGTGGGTCCCAATAAAGCATCTATGACCAACGCCAAACCTTCTGTAATTGAGTGAGATGAAGACACTATAGGTCTGAAAGGTGGATTAAGTAAAGATTTATGAGATTTAGGAATCCCAAAAAACACTCCAATGCGCGGTTGGTCTATGACGCAAAATTCATAAAGTTCATGACTAATGTCACCCTCCATTAAAGCCTCGTACAAATATGAATGTATACTGCGTTGACGTTTATGAATTTCTGAAAGTGAAATAGTGACATATTCATGCTTATTATTTAAAAGTTTCAAAACACCTTCAATATACGCTTCATTAGTCATTATTACTATGTTATTCCCTTTATCACTCTTCATAAATCTGTATATACCACTCAATGATTTGAGTTTCTGTAAAGCTTTGTTCTCTGCAACTGTTAGATTATAATAACATTTACGTTTGTTGCTCAGCATAACATCAATATCTTGTATACACAATTCTTCAAAGGTAAATAAAGTGTGATGCAACCTAGGACAAAACTTAGAAGGCTTGCAAAATACTTTGTTATTCATAGTAATGTCATGTAACAAAAAGTGTAAATTCAACTTTCGTATATATTTTTTAACATCCACCACAGTCTTTACATAATTGGCCTTAGAGTGAGGAACAAAATTGAGACCCAATTTCAGAACATTCATCTCATCCGAAGAAAAAACATAGTCGGTCAAATTAATAACACTGAGGTGACTGGAAATTAAATCTACGTTTCGTCCCCCGATGAAAGAGAGTTCAGAAAAGTCCGACTCCTTGTTAGCACAGTTTTTGCCGAGTTTAAATGTTTTTTATTCTGCACACTGTTAGGTACCGCAGCTTGATTTAATGCAACATCTTGATTACACCCCACAATCAGTTTATTACTGATGTTAGTATCAGAAACATTGCCACTGATCTTATTTACAAGTTCAGAACTAGGACCACTTTCCTTGTCAACAGATATGTTATTATCTGTATCTACAGCTTCGCTGTTGGTATGAACTGACCTCCTGCTGTTAGAGAGGCCTATACCTGTAGTAGAAGCTAACGGTGGGAAATGTTTATCATACGAGCGAAACCATTCACTATTGGTAACATTATCTACTCCATTAGTAACTTGTACATTTTTAACACCAGAAGGTTGATTAACCCCCTTATATGTTCTATTGAATTTGTTACCAGAAACAAAGTTCGTGAAAACAGTATTTGTTTCATATGCCTGTATATCACGTAACAACTTGTTATGCTTCCTATTTATATTCTCGTTAGCAGATTGGTCCAAGTCCTGTAATAATTTGTTGAACAAGTCACTGAAACTATCATCATCAAATTGCTTTTTAAAAAACAACTCTAAATTGATGATTTCTTGCTTTAATACTTCCAATTTCCTGCTATTGTTGTCAACTAATAACTTAAGAAAATTCAGTCCAGCATTATTAAAAAACTCAGTCAAAGTCTTGAAAAACGGGTCGCCTATTTGTACACCATTCGGGCATTTGAAAAAGCGTAAGCCCTTAGGAATTATTTGTAACTCAATGCAACGTGCAAAATAACAATTCTCAAAATGTATAGAATTGTACCTTTGCAGTAATTTAAAAAGTTGCTCACGTTTATCCGCAAAATCAATATGCCATGGCGTGTTTCTGGATGGAACATCTCCTTGTCTACCCAGCAAACTGAACGGATTGTCTGCACGGTCGAAAAAGTGACTCACCGTCGCTCGACCAATGATGCGTTGTTGATTCGTCTCACTGTTCCTCATGCCGGTAGTGGTGCGTTGTTGATTCATCTCGCCGTTCCTCATGCTGGCAGTGGTACCCTTCCTTTCAGTACCCGATATGTTATCGAGACAAATAACTGTATCTAGTTCTTGAAAAGAGCCATCCGGACTGGATGACTTTACAGCAGGGCATCTCATATTTGCATTCGCAACCAAAATCTGCAATGACCCTTTAATTTCTGTCAATGCGCTGATTAATAAAGTGCCTAGATTTACTTGCTCCGTAGATGGTGTCGGATATATACTCATATTCAGTAAAGGATCCTCAGCTGCTTCTGCCATGGTATAAGCCAAACCAATAAACCAAAATACCAAACAGTAACGAATAAAAAACAAAAATTGGCAAATGCAGCTACTCTTGAAAGCAATGATAGGAAAACCAGGAAATAGCGTAATACTCTCTTTATTGCCGCTTTTGTCCGTAGACTTCTTCAGAATGAAATAACACATCGTACTCACAACTTAAATACACACATATTTAGCACTCTATAATTGTTAAAAATTACCAATTAAAGTAATCCACTCAATTTTAAAGACATACAAATCTATAAAAGTATAAAAAAGTAACACTTTATAAAATGTGTAAACAAATCAAATCATTGCTTTTGTTTACCTTAAGTTTTTGGTTTTTTAAAAAACATTTCATGTTTATTGACTCATTGAGACCAGGTGAATGATCTGCCTTTAATTTTATTTGCCACTCTGCTTCCTTTTGTAGCAACAAATTTTTAAAATCACCTTCCCTTTTGTAGCAACAAATTTTTACTTTAATTGGTAATTTTTAACAATTATAGAGTGCTAAATATGTGTGTATTTAAGTTGTGAGTACGATGTGTTATTTCATTCTGAAGAAGTCTACGGACGAAAGCGGCAATAAAGAGAGTATTACGCTATTTCCTGGTTTTCCTATCATTGCTTTCAAGAGTAGCTGCATTTGCCAATTTTTGTTTTTTATTATTTACAATTTTTACAAGGTTGGGCTGTGTGATGTAGGAGGTGAGAACTTAGAGAGAAGCTATAGAAATTGTTGAGAGCTTAGATAGGCTCATAAGAAAATAACTATGAGAGTTGTAGAGCTTGGGAACCAAAGCGAGAACCCCCTTGGATTAGGCTGGGTGAAGGCAGATACATTTCCATTTAGTGGACAGGTGTTTGAATAGTTGGGTTTTGAAGTTTTCTGAGTTTGGTATGGTTCTTAGTGTGGAGGGAAGGGAATTCCATTTTTTGCCTAGTGAGAAAGATAGGAGAAGTTGGCCAGTAGGACATTTAGGTTTATGGATAGTAATTAAGTTCTGATTTTCAGATCTGAGAGCTCTGTTGGGTGTATAAGGGGAAAGGATGTTAGTTAGAGTGGGACATTTTGTTGGGTGAAATATGAGTCTCTGTGCAGTAGTGAGTTGGAGATAGTCTAGGTAGTTTGGGAGTTCAAGCCAATTCAGGGATGGTAGGGTTAGGCAGTGATGGGTGGTATTTTTAAATTTAGAGGCAAATTTAGAGATTTTGCTGTAGCAGTTTTCTAGTTTAGAGGTGATAGAGGAGGACAGGTTGGTTAGGAGAGGGGCTCCATATAATAAGGAAGGAAGAAGATAAGTTGAGGCCAGAGTTTGCCTGGTAAAGTTGGAGAGAAAGCGATTATTCCTATACAGCATACCTAGCTTTTGGTGGGTTTTCTTAATATTTTATTGAATATGAATATCAGACTTGAGGTGTTCATCTACAGTAATGCCAAGTAGTTTGGCAGAGGGGACTACTTCTATAGGTGAGTTGGTTTGACTATAGACTTTGAAGTTGTTTTTATCATAGGAGAGGGTCTTTGTGTGAGGGAATAGTTGAATCTTTGATTTATTTGCATTGAGAGAGAGGTGGTTTTAACGCATCCAGTTTTCAGTTGTTGAGGAAGCAGTTTGGGTTTTAGTCAGCAATTCAGAGAGGTTTGAGGCAGAGCAGACTAAGGTTGAATAATCTGCGTATTGAATGATTTTAGCATCAGGAATAGCAGTGTGAAAGTTATTGATGAAGATGTTAAAAAGCATTGGCTCAAGGATGGATCCCTGTGGTACACCAGTTGGGGTAGGTAGGAAGGAAATGATGGAGTTCTTCCATTTGACTGCCTGTGATCTGTCTGATAGATAGCTGGAGAACTAGGATAAAGCATTATGTGAGAGATTAAGGTTTGAGAGATGACAAAAAAGGTGCTTGTGGGAAACAGTATCAATGGCTTTAGACAGATCGAGTAAAACAGTAAAAACTAAGTGGCCTGAATCTCGGGCTTGATTGACAGTTTCTAGGAAAGAGAGTAGAGTGGTTATTTGCTATGGCCTGGACGGAAGCCATGCTGAGTAGGAGTGAGAAGATTGTTTTGGGTCAAGAAAGGCATATGTTGGAGGTGGATGCATTTTTCTAGGATTTTGGAGATTGGTGAGAGCAAAGCAATGGGGCGAAAGTTTGAGATGCTGGTATTTTTGCCTCCTTTATGAAGAGGAAGAATATAAGCTGAGCAACAGAGTTTGGGGACGTATGATTCTTTTATGGATCGGTTGATAATGATGCTGATTGGGAGTGCAATGACATCAGCAGCACATTTTAGGAAGGAAGAGGGAATATTGTCGGGAGCGTTAAAGCAAGGTTTAAGTTTGGACAAAAGTTTTTTTATAAAGTTAGTGGAGATGGGTTTGAGTTCAAACAGATGAGGTGAGTTAGAAGGGGGAGAGTGTAGCGCAATCGGGTTATTACTGGGAAATGTCTTGGTGAGGGTAGTAATAGTGTCTATGAAAAATGAGTTAAATTCAGAGCCTAGTTTGAGATCAGATTTACTTGGGTCAGGACAGGGATTATTCTTGGAGCCTGGATTGAGGGGTGAGTTTACTGAGTACCAGAATTTTTTGGGGGGTTTTATTTTATTGGACTGAAGTTTGATTTAGCAGGATTTTTTGTCTTTGGTGATTAGTCATTTTGCACGGTTGCTGAGCTGTTTATATTGGAGCAATGTATTGTCCAGTTTATTGTTTTGGTAAAGCGTCCATAGTTTGTCTCTGTGGTGCATAATCTGTTTTGTCTCTTTGGATAGCCAAGGAGCAGTTTTAGTTTTTATCCTTTTGTTTCTTAGTGGGGCTAGTGAGTTTAAAGTATCAAGGAAGACAGAGTTGAAGTATTTTATAGCCTTGCCAAGAGGAAAGATGTTTAGAATTTGTGAATTCATTTGTTTGAAAGTATTTGAGAAAGTAGTTGGGTTGAAGCTACTGAGGTTATGAGTTTGAATGTACTGATGCTGGTTTTGGGAGGAACTAGTTGAGCGATGCATGAAGCCTGGTAGGTGGTCACTAAAGGTATCAGGAATTGTGCCAGAATTGGTTATTTTATTTGTATCTGAGACTAGGATCCAATCTATAGTGGCTCCAGGAGGGTTTATTTTGTTAGGTCGAGTGATGGAGAGGATTATTTGAGTGAAGTTATAGAGGTTAATGGATAGGGAGGGAGAGGGGCAATTGATTTTATTCCAGTCAATATTCGCATCACCAAGGATATACATTTTATAGTTAATTTCAGTGGAGGCCCATAGGAGAATATTTTTGAGTGTAGAGATATTGTTACCAGGTGAGATATATAGGTCAATGATGCAGATATTTTTATGTTTATTTAGTTTTAGAATTCCAGCAGTTAGTTCAGTGTTCTGGAATTGGAATTTGGAGAGGAATTAAGGTAAGAAGGTTGGAGTAGACTAGGGCAGTGCCTCCACCTTTTTTATTCAGTCGGTCATTTCTGAGACAATGAAATCCTGGGGGCAGAATCTCAGAGTCGGAGATAAAGGGCTTGAGCCAGGTTTCAGAGATGGCTAAGATATCTGGTTGGTTATGGGTTAACCAAGCTTGAAATTGATGTACTTTGTTGTTTAGCTTTTGTGCATTAATTGTAAAAATCTTTAGGGTGTTGAGATAGGAGGAAGAGGGTAAGGGATGAGTGTTGTTAATAAAGGATGTAGGACCAGGGTTAGGATGGATATCACCAGCTTGGACTAGGTTATTGAAGGAGATATCCTTTAGCCATATTGGTCTGCCAGGCATGAATTTTGGTAGATTGTAGATTGGAGCAGGTGACAGTATCTTGCCTTTTGAGGAGAAGAGTTTAGGGTGGAATAGGTGCAGAGGGTTGGGCTGAATGAGAGAAGAGGAGATAAAGTGGAAATGGGAGTAAGAGTGAGGGGGAAGGTGGGTTTATATGGTAGTTGTCTTTGTAGGTAGTATTGGACAAGCATTGGTGGAATATGAGGTAGCATAGTATAAGGGAAGTAGGAACAGAAAGAGGAGGCTGGGGGACTGGAGGGTGTGATAACTTGAGGAGAGCATGTTGGAGCAAAGAGAGAGTGGTATGAGTGGTTAGGAAAATAGAGAAGGCTATGAAGAAGAAAGGGTTTAAAAGTGATGGAGGTATTCTAGAGAGTTAAGGAAAGAGGAGGGGACTATAATTATTGGATGGAGTACAAATTACAGAGTTTAAGAAGGATGGCTATAGGTGGGAGGAGTAATGAGGGGGGAGCTGGTATTGGGTAATTAGGCTGAGAGGGTGGGGTAAGATAGGAATAAAGCTAGGAGAACTGGGGGTGGGAGAGAATTGGGGGCAGGGTAGGGGAGCGGAGTGAGCCCGTAGGGTGAACGGAGCATGAAAGAACACTAGAGGTGAGTATGGCAGAAAAAGTATTAGCAAAGAGCAGTTTAAAGGCTGTAGTTGGAAGGTATGAGCTAAATATTTCCAGCCAGAGAAAGAAGGCTGCCTTTACAGAGGGTGGTTTAGCAGGGGGGAGAAGATATTTACAGTCTAAGGACATTAACTCATAACCAACGTTTTGTGAAAAAATAAAACTTGTTGGGATTATAAAGAATATCTAGGATTTATATTGGTAGATGCTGCCACCTAATGGTAGAAGGGGATAGCAAACAGCAGGGATAGTTGGACCAGTCTTAGGTTTAAATATATTCTAGGGTAGTGATAACAGGAGGGGGAGAGGGCAAACGGTCTGTGGTAGGCTGCTAGAACGCACACATGGGAGGCCAGATTAACTGAATAGATAGTACATCAAGTCTACATTTAATTAGTGTTAAGCAGCATACATTTACACAGTCTTGTTGGGGGGTGTCTTCTCAGTAGTATTTTTCTAAGTACCAGGCAAGCTGGACAATTCAGGGTGTCTTCATGTGATGGCCGGAGGCATTCCTTTTGCATTTAAAGCAGAGAGGGAGCACCCAGGATGGATTACTGTAGAGGAGAGGGAGACAACACTGAGTTAGTTAATATTGCAGATGTAGAGGGGAAAGGTAGAAGGTAAGGGATGTTTAGGGAAGAAGGGAGGGTGTAACAAAGCACAGTAGTAGAGAGAGGCTATGGTTAGATGAGGCTAGAGCAAGTATGTAGAGGAAGATTAGGTTTAGGGGATTAACAATGGAAAGCAGCAGACATTATGCTATGAACAATACAAGTTAGGCAATATAGGCTCCATTAAATAGAACAAAACATTCATTCAGCAGTTCAGCATGCTATCAGTGACCTTGGCCTGTTTGAGAGGACAGGGTTATACAGCAGTAGAGCCAAATTTAAGCAGCAGAAAGCAAGGGGTAAATGAAAAAATAATACTATAACATCTCTAAACAGTGCAATATATAGTGCTCAACAGACTAACACGTAAACTACGATATGTTCATGCTGTGCAATAACTTCTGCTGAACAGTTTTCAAAACAGTTTTCAGAACAATATAAAAGCCATGTGGTGCTGTTATAGAGACAAATGGAAAAGAAAAATAACTGCTAAGCCAGTAATTAAGCTAAAGGCTCTAGTAGAACCATTGATCCACCTTGAAAGAGACATAAAGGCCTGCAACGATATATGTTCATTGGCGTCCTTTTAAAAGGACATCTGGAGAGCAGACTAGGCCAGCAAAGTGCAACAGTTGAGCCCTGTATACAAAGACTAAAGTAATGCAGCTGGCGACAACAAAGAGAGACCCACTCATCCCAAAAAGCAGCTTACAGCTGCTAAGCCGGTAATTAACTTAAGCAAAGGGCAAATGACACAGTACAAAGAAAGCAGTCAAACAGTACAGTATATAGGGCAAAACGGTCCCCAAAACCATGTAGAAGCTGTGTGGAGCCCTTATAGCTATAAATGGAAAGTAAAATGGCTGCTAAACCTGATTTTAAGCGGAAGACTTGAAGGGGGATTGTTATTCCACCTTAAGAGGCTATCCAGAATTCAGCGATGAACTTTGGTTGGCATCCTTTTAACAGGGCATCATTACACCAGGTTTCTGGTCGTGACAAGCCAGCAGTATTCAATCAAGCCCCTTGTACCCATACAAAATAAATGTAGCATTAGTCAGTGTATAATGTGGTAAAACTTTGTCAAGCTTGATATACTTGGCAGCAATTTCTTTAAAACCAAGCCATGATAGTTTTTTATGACCTAGTCACCTTTGAGTAATATACAATTTGACTAGCTTGAATATTGCTACTAAAATATAAGAATTTTAGTAGATATTTTCTTTGGGGGGTTGAAGAATAACATAATTACTGAAAAGTGCTTTATTGTAGTAGCCCAGATCTTTTATTCTAGTAATTGAAGAAACCCAGAATTGTGGGAGCATTTATAACTTTTGTTGTTATGGAGCTTTTCTCCCCAGGACTCCAATAAAAACAGGTTCTTCTTGGCCCAATGGACCATCCTGGCAAACAAACTGCAAATAAAATAAATAAATTAAAAAATATGTAGTAAGCCAACTTGTTCTGAGTTATATGCATTACATGAGGGTGAGAGATTTGGAGGGGTGCCAGTTTTCTTGGTGACATATAGGCATTGTTCAGAATCATGAAATACGTATAGAACAATTTCTTACAGGATATGCATTTCACATTAAACTGGATTGAATTATATATTTCATAAGTTGTAAGGATAAGTCATTATTTCTCAAGTAAGATAAATAGATGAAGGTATTTTTATATCTATGGAGTTTAAAAGTATTTGATAAAGGTTTGTCAAATATTAAAGTGTACCAAAACTGTTCAAATACAATAGTATCATTAGAATCTATTTACTATTACATTTTTTATGTAGCAAAACTCTTAAGTAGCTGTAATTTTTGCTTATGCTATCAAACAATAGTTGTGTATACTTAACAAAATCCCAAATTGTTTTATTTTTAAGCAATGGAAAAGTAGAAAGGTCCAGCATTTGAATATTTCATTTGACATTAGAATGTAGGTTGCTTAGCTGTGATAACTCAAAGGGGATGTTTACATTTAATATATTAGTTAATGTTTGCAATAAATAAATAATGTTTAAATTTAATATATTTAATGTTTGCAATAAATAAGTAATTTATAAATAATAAATAAGTAGTTTTTTGTAATAAATAAGTCATGTACTTTTAAGATTTTGATGTCTTTTTGGTTTAAAAATAAGAGATCTGAAAAGTTACAGTTGTAGCTCTGCAAATGGGTACACCAAATTCTAACCCACAGATGTTGCCACAGGCTAAATCTGGGTGAATAATTTATTTTTCATATCAATTTACTGGCATTTATAATCAAACAATATAAAGAAAAGTCAAGTAGTCCCAGACCACCTTGTTTTTTTAGTACAATTAATTTGTTATAAACAGCTCAAGTTGAGTTAAGTGACCAGCCAATCTTACTTAATACTGACTTAATTTTTTTAAAAGAATTCTTTAGTATTGTGTAAAAAGAAGAGATAAAGTTGGACAAGATTCTAAGAAGAATGTTCATTTTGACTAAAGAGATTTTTGAAAGAAAGGAACATTTCAATATATCCAATTTTGAATATCATTTATTAAAAGTTTTTGCTCAGTTATCTTGATAAATTAATGTTAGATCTTAATCTGGATTCCTAAACATTTCATAAATAAGCTTAGTTTTATTTCTTTATGGTCAAGACCATCTGTTGGAAAATAATTTGTTTTTAATGGAAGCAGAGTAGATTTATGGTTCTTGAGTGTATAGTCAATAAATTTTGAGCAGTTTTAAAATGTGGTTTATAGTTTTAGGTTGGTCAGAATTTAAAGAAAAGAGATAGACATTAATATCATCAGCAAAAACTATTAATGGTATTGAGATATTATTAATCCTATATATTGAATAAAATGAGGTTCGATATATAGAGTAAGTAAATATGGCTTGATGATAGATATATATATATAGGGCAAAAAGTGTTTTATTTATTGAAAGTTGAGAAAATATATTTGTACTGCATTTATGAAAAGTTTAGGAAGTCCCAGTGGTGCAAGACAGTGATTAAAAAGTTAAAATTCAATAGTCAAAATGTTTAATAGCATGTAAAATAATATATATATATTTTTTTACTTATTAAGAATTTGTATGGATTCTAATGTAGGAGTGTGGTCACCAGATTGCGTTGATTGTAGAAAGACAGATTGCTATGATGAAACAATAGAAGGCAGAATACTTTTTAGATTGTTAGCTAATATGGAATTCTACATCTTTAAATCAACATTAATAATAATACTCTATAAGAATAGATCTACAAAAATACTCAGAAAGATAGATGTGAAAAAAGCAATGCACAGTATTATAATGGATAAGGATTTATAATGCACTATTGCAAATACTAAACTAAAAATATCAGCACAAGCAGAAACATTTAAAAGATACACAGATAAATATAAATGAAAAGGACAAAATAAGCATTTTTTGATGACCCAAAAAAGTTTTATACAGAATTGGGAAACAAGGTAAAAGGGATTGAAAGACCACCAAAATAAGAAGAAACAGATACATTTTGGAGAAGTATTTATGAAGATCCATAACATAACAAAGATGCTAAATGAACAGAAGAAGTGAAAAAAAGAATAAGAAATTCAAAAGTACAGGATATGAAATGGGATGAAGTAACAGCCAGAGGGACTGAAACAAAGTTAAGAAAAGTCTCTAACTGGAAAACCCCAGGCCCAGATGCAGTACCTAACTTCCGGTTCAAAGTATTAACATCTTTGCAAGAAGATTTAGCCATGAGTAACAACTATTTATATGCACACCCTGAACAGACACCAACCTGGCTAACAACAGGAAAAGAAATTATCCTACTTTAAAGTGAACTTGCAAGCTACCCTGAAAATTATACACCAGTAACTTGCCTTCCAATGATGTATAAACTATACACTGGAATTGATCCTGATAGAGTTTATAGTCATTTAGAAGAAAACTCAATTATGGCAATAGAAAAAAAAGGCAATAAAAGAATGTCATATTGAGGAAAGGATCATTTGTTGTTAAATAAAGTCATAGTGGAGAACTGTAAAAAGGGGTAGAATCTAAGTATGGCATGGATTGACTACAAAAAAGCATTTGACAGTATCCCACATTCATGGATACATGAGTACTTAAAAATGTATAAGATACACCCTACACTGGTAAACTACATCACAGTGACCATGAACCAGTGGCAAATCACTTTGTAGTTACGCCACGATAAATGACAAACTATTGTTCCAGGGACAAAAATCCAAAGGGGGATATTCCAGGGAGACTCTCTGTCACCGTTGTTCTTTTGCCTTGCCCTTAATCCATTAAGCGGTCTGCTTAACAGATTAGGTCATGGCTATAATTTGGCTCCCAGAAAGCAACAAAGTGTAAAGACTTCTCATCTTCTCTTTGTCAGCGATTTAAACTGTATACCTCAACAGATAAGGAACTCAAAGCACAACTGCAAGTAGTCAAAACTCTTTTAGATGATATAAGAATGTCATTTGGTCTTGATAAATGTGCAAAAGCAACCTTCAAAGCAGGAAAGCTGCAGAACCAAAAAAACATCAGTTTGGGACAAGAATGTGATATAAAATAACTTGAGCAAGAGGGAGTGTATAAATATTTGGGAAATGATGAAGGATCAACAATAAAACATGAACAAATGTGAATAAAACTTACTAAGGAATATTTTAGAAGGCTTAAATTAATCCTGAAAACAACATTGAGATCTAGGAACAAAATTCAAGCTATAAACCAGTTTGCTCTTCCTGTCCTAGCAGTTTTAGAGTGATTGACTAGCCCCAAAAGATCTTGGATAGATAAGACAGGAAAACAAGAAAGATGCTTCATGCTCATCAAATTATTTACAGAAATCAATGTATACTAAGATTATATATTTCCCGTTCCGAAGGAGGTAAGGGCCAACTAGAAATTGTTTACATGTATAGGTCTGCAATTGTGGGACTGCATACATATCTGCTGACCTAACAAGACCCAAATATACTGAAAGTTTTGAAACATGAGGAGAATAAATCTAAGATTACTTCCCTTCTTAGTCTTGCAGAAGCATATCAGTGTCAAGCGGGAATGGAAATCAAACCAGAAGTAGAAAAAAATCAGAAAGCAACTGAATGCACCAAAAAAATAAAAGAAAGTATATAAGGTGAAGGATCAGATGAGAAGGCAAGAAATGTGGAAAATGCATCAATATAGTTGCAAGTATAAAAAATTTCATGTTTTTCAGGATCAAATGCAGGAATGTTTAAGCAAAGGCAAATTCAAACCAAAAGATGAAGGAATAATACTAAGGCCCAAGACAGTGGGCTACATACATGTTGGTTTAAAAAGTCCATTGAACATGTGGGAGAAACAGACAAATATTGGTTTTGTAAAACAGAATTGGAAACAGTTGCATGCCTCATTGCTGGTTGTGATATACTAATGACAGAAGGACCATAGAATGAAAGGCATAATAACGTGGCAAGACTGTTGCCCAGGGGATTGTGCAAACATAATATTGAAGTAGCTGAAAACCACTGGAAATATGAGCCACAAAACATCATAGAAAATGATAAGGTTTACATTATATGGAATCACCCATTACCAACAGCTCAAAAGATAGATGCAAGTAAACCAGATATAGTGGTCCATGAAAAGATGACAAAAGTAGCATTGATCATTGAAATCGCTACACCCAGTGGCTACAGTATCTTGTGTAGAGAGAGACACAAAGTCATAAAATATTAGAATTTGCAGGTAGAAATGAGAGCAATGTGGAAGAAAGATACCCAAACAGTTCCAATAGTAGTGGGAGCAATGGGTCTTATAAAAAAGAATCTACAATTATATTTAGACATGTTACCAATACATGTAACTCCATACACATTGCAGAAGGAGTCATTACTGGGCACCTTGCGGGTGCTGTGAAGAGCACTTCTGGCTGACATCAGAGACTGAAACAATACTAATTTCATGAGCTTTAATCATACTTTGACTTAGGAATGGGGTCCTTTCCGATCACGGTATTAGAAACCCAAAAGATTTGGAAAAATTAAAAAGTGTTAGTAATGATGTTCTATAAACCATTCACATAATATAGGATTACTGCTTCACTAACAGCAGTGTTCAGTCTGTGGCCAGTGCCAATAGTAACAAGGCAATCATCTTATTTATTTATTTATTTTATTTATTTATTGACATTTGTTAACCGGGTGAATCCAACTGGGCCAGAATCCCATTTTCAGTGGAGACCCGAGGAGAAAAGCTCCAGATTACAAAAGAAGTTTCTTATAATATTCACACACAAAAAGCATTTACAGTACAAATAGCAATTCATGCTACAGGATAATACACAAGTTAGAGTTCAAAAAAATAAAAGCGTAGATGGAAAAAATAAGCAAATGTAAAGTGCATAAGCAAAGAGAATTAGTCTAAAGAGAAAAACAATAATATATATTTCAAAATGTAAGACTTCATAATGGAGAGAAGGGCTTAGCTAAGTATACATATATTCAGTACAAATATTGAAATAGGAGGAGTGTTGCAAAAATTTTAAGTGCTGTGAATATGATATAGGAGAGAAAAGAAGTTTAGGTTGGCTGATGGCAGGGGCAAGTCTTGGTGTTGAGAAAATACAGTGTAAGTTCTTTATAAAGTGTAGAGGATGAGTGATGGAGCGAATGTGTACAGGGAGTTTGTTCCAGGCTTGGGCAACAGAGTGTTTATATAACAGTTTCCCCACATTTTTGGGGGGATGTTAGATATCTAGAAGTTGCTGGTTAGATGTACGTAGGGGCCTAGGTGGGGAATAGGGGGATACAAGGGATGATAGAGCAGGGCATGAGGATTGTTTGTGTAGAATAGTATGTTCATAGGTTCATAGGTAGGTACTAGGCTATTGGCCCTAGGGCCTACATAAGCCTAGCCAAAAGGTACCCTGGCTTTTGCCACACAAGAAAATTATTTTCCTGTGCAATGTCAAGCAGAGCCACAGAAGTGATCCCCGGGGTGAATTTCCTATCTCCCATCCAATCATCAAGATTTTTCTTGACTAGTGCAAATGAGGATCTTTGTTTGATATAGATAGGTAGTTTGTTCCACAGGACTCTATCCCTCCAGCATGTTCTGTTTATTGTGGTGACAAGGTTTAGGTCCCTAGAGCATGTAGCTGGGAGGGATTGGGATTTCTTTAAGTGGAGCATGTCCAAAAGCTCTGGGTTTGACATAGCTTTGTGTGTTAGGCAGAGATCGCCTCTGAGTAGGCGATATGTGATGGAGTAAAGCTGCAGTTTTTTGAGAAGGTCTGCATAGGGCATCTGTTTGAGGCCAGTAATCCTCTTTGTGAGGTATTTCTGCGGCCTTTCCAGTTGTTGTAGATGTCTTGTGAGGTACATACCAAAAGGGGCATTGTACTCTATAATGGGTCTAATGAGTGACGAGCAGAGGGGAACAATTACCTCTTTATTTTCTGGATGAGAAACCTTTTGTGATGAGGTGTGCCATGTAGAAGGATTTCCTGAATACTGTTGCGATGTGATTATCAAAGAGAGAATACTATCCACCTGGGTACCTAGGTCTCTTATCACACTTTCGGTGTTAAGTAGACTACTGCCTATGTGGTAGTTCATGGGTACAGAGTTTTTACCAAAAGGGATGACAATGCACTTTTTGGCATTGAGCTTGAGGCCATGGCTTTGACACCAAGCATCTGTCTCAGCGAGCCCCTTTTGTAGGATGTCCATATCTTTTGGAGTTTTGATTATGGCTCCTAGTTTGCAGTCATCTGCGAACTTCATAAGCCAAAGACCTTCTGTGTTAGCCTGTACTTCAGAGAAGTAGATACCAAACAGGAGAGGACCCAGGACTGAACCCTGTAGTACTCCACTTGTCACTGGTCTGAAGTTGGATTTGGAGTCTGCTACTTTCACAGTGTGGGTTCTGTCAGTGAGCCAGTTGGCAACCCATCTTATGACATAGGGATTTATATCTAGTTTAGTGAGTTTATAATTCCAGAGTGGGGGATGGTGTTGAAAGCCTTGGCAAGATCTAGATAGGCTGTGTGAACCACCTTACCCTCATCTACAGCTTTGGTGACAGCTTCAAAGAAGTCTATCAGGTTTAGGAGACATGATCTGCCTTTTACAAACCCAAACTGAGTGGAGTCCAGAGTTTGGAGATTGCCAATGTCATTGTTTATAAGTTCCACAGCCTTGCAGACCAGGCTCATCAGGCTAATGAGGTGGTAGTTTCCGGGGTCTGTGGTGGCTCCCCCTTTGTGGAGTGGGATAACCATCGCTGTGCACCATTCAGTGGGCACATAGCCTGAGGTGAGGCTATGACTGAACATGGTACTTAGGTGGGGTGCCAGTTCGTTCTGTAGTTCATATAGAACGCAGCCTGGGATGTTGTCAGGTCCCATGGATGCTGTGTTCTTGGCTTTGGAGAGTGTGTTTTTTACCTGTGCAGCCATGATTACAGGAACTTTGCATTCTTCCTGTATAGAGATGCCCCCTTTAGGGGATGAGAGGGGGGTAAAGTTAGCACTGAACCTATCTGCCAGGATGTTGGCAATATCAGTTGGTTCTGTATATTTAGTGCCATTGTGCTGTAACTCAGTGCAGATCTGAGTGTTGCCATTGAGATTCTTGACATAGCTATAGAATGCTTTGTGGTTGTCTTTAGAGTCAGTGGCTATTTTGTTTTCATAACTAGCTTTGGAGGATTTTATGAGGGATCTAATCTTCTTACTGAGGCTGACCAGGGAGTTCTTCCAATCGTGGGATTTTACTCATTTTTGCAACAGTTTCTTTCTTCTGTTGTAGAGTTTGTTTATGGCAAGAGACCACCAGATTGGCTTCCTTTTTTTGGAGGATAGCATCTTGGTTCTGTTAGGGATTGCACGGTCCATGCACTTATGTAAGTGCTTATAAAGTGCATTTGTGTAGGATTCAGCAGTCATACCTCTATTGTCCGTTAGCTTGGGTGTCGTGAAGTTTGCCACTTCTGTCTTAAGAAGTGTGAAGTTGGCTTTGGAGAATTTTTTTACGGTGGTTTCCCTAATGGTGGGGTGGGGGAGGGATGTGGATGTCTACGATGATTAGCTTGCGGTCGGATCTGACCAACAAGGAATTCACCTCTGGTGTGGAGCACCGGTTGCTCATGTTGGTAATAACCAGGTCTGGGATATTGCTGCCCCTGGTGGCGGTGTGGATAAGTTGATCCAAGGCATTGGAATTTATGAAGTCCAGAAAACGTTGAACACAAGAGTTGGTACATGAGTAGTTTTCTCAGTTAATGGTGAGGTAGTTGAAATCGCCCATTATTAGGGTGTTAGGTTGTACCCTAATATTTTCCAGTGTATCAAGAAATGAGGAGTGGCAATCCTGGGTCATCTGTAGCAAGCTACAATTTGGATTGCGGTCTTGCCCAGAGTTAGAATTAATATGTAATAATTGAAATTGTGATAGCAAGAGTTGTTGAGGGAGTTCAAGCCATTGGAGGGCATGTAGTGCTAGGCAGTGGTGTGAGTTATAAGGGGAGTTCATAATGAATCAAGCTAGTTTGTGTTAAGTTTGTTGAAGTTTGAGCAAGGTAGTGGACTGAATATTAGTTAGAATTGGAACAGCATATAGAAGGGAGGAGATAAGTGCCTGAGCAAGGGAGAGTCTGGGAAATTTAGGAATTTTTTGTTGCAGTATAGTAAGCCTAGTTTCTGATTAGTTTTTTTTTTAATATATTGAAGTAGGTGGAGGTTAAACTTAAGTTCCTCATCAATGATGATACCAAGGAGCTTTGTGTGACGTTCAGGTTTTATGATCCTGTTATTGGAGGATGTAATAGTGAAAGTAGATTTGTGATGAGAGAGGGAACGGGGGAGAAAGAGCAGGAGTTTGTTTTTTTAGACTTAAGAATGAGTAGATTATTGGACAGCCATTTTTCAGTAGATAGAAAGGTATTTTGGGTTAGGGTAAGAAGTTCAGAGATATTGGTAGAGGTGGAGATGAGAGGTGAGTCATCCACATATTGAATGAGGGAGGATTTTTGGCAGGATGTGTATAGTTCATTAGTAAATGTACTAAACAGGAGGGGACCCAAGATGGAACCCTGTGGAACACCAGATGGTACTGGAATTAAGGGAGAGAAAGATGACAGCCATCTGATAGATAGCTGCCTATAGGAGAGGTAGATCTAAAACCTGGCTAGGGAGGTAGCAGATAGGTTAAGATTAGCCAGTTTGGTAAGCAGTATAGGGTGAGAGACCATATCAAAAGCTTTGGATAGGTCAAGAAAGAGACAGGATATGAGTTGGTTGCTGTCACGGGCCTCAGAGATAGCATGAGTAAATGATAGGAGGGCTGTAGTTGTACTATGGTTAGGGCGAAGCCATGCTGAGTGGGAGGGAGAGGGTTATGCTGGAGGAGATAGGTGGGAAGCTGTGAATGAATGCATTTTTCGAGTATCTTGGAAAGAGGAGATAAGATAGCAATGGGTCTGTAGTTAGATGGGTTGGTTGAGTTTCCTCCTTTATGGAGGGATATTGTGAAAAAAGGATTTCCAAATGAGAGGGACAGTGGCTTCTTGAATTGACCTGTTAATGAGAATGGATACAGGATAGGCTATGGATTCAGCAGCTAGTTTGAGGAATGCTCTACCCTACTGCACACATTGTTTTGAAGTTCAGAGTCTCAACTCCCAGATTCTGTGGTAGCCAAGGAAATAATATAAAATACATTCCTCAGAAAAAATAGATATGGACATTGCAAACTGAGAGACACTGACCATCTATTGATATCAGTGTTATCACACTCTATCAAATGATGGCTTTCACCAAAGATAAATTTGATCTGACTACTGAAAAAGATAGCATGGGATGGAAAGCAGGCTTAAGAATTCTTACTTAAAAGGCAGCAGCTATGACTACCCTGTGATTCCTTGCTGAGTGGTTCTGCAAAAATGAGTTGCTTAGTCTTGTTTATGTGAAAGCAATAATTACTTGAGACTATTGTGCATTGTTTAGGGAATTTTTCACTTTTTAATTAAAAAATTATTTTTTTTTGCTTCTCTGCCAGACCTGTTTGCTACAGGAAATATGACCTCACAAGCTGACATCATTCACTAGTGCACTTGCATGAAGGCAGAGTGTGAATGACAGGCATGTAATCTCTGAGTATAATATGCAATGCTCCTTTAGGTGTCGCCCAAGTGATGAGCCAAAGCTACATCCCTTTCCCCAAGACTGCAAACATCATCCCTCTATGCCACAGAGTTACAAGCCAGGAAATCCTTCCCCAGCATTGTACAACTGTGGATTTGACAAATATACATTCAGTTGATGAGGAAAAATACAAAGGTGCTTGCTGCCCTATAAAATAGACTTGAAACATTGCCTGCCATTAGTTAGCATATGTGTTTCTGTTTTGAACAGTCATGATTAAACAGTTAATTTCCAAGCAAGTGCCTTTTGATTGCTCATTGAGGAAGCAACTTCTACTCATGTAAACATATGACACTTCCTGGATGGATTTTTGGATACAGGCTGAATTACTGAGGTGCATCAGAACTATTCAGTGATTGATGGTAAAAATGATCCTTAGATTAAGCAATTATCAGTGATGCTGAAGAACCTTTCACTGTAACCAGAATGTCATTACTTGCTATGATCCGCCATGTATTTTTCTCTATAAAGAGGCTTGGTTCCCTGTTCTGTGTTGTGCTCACTCATGATGTCTGTTCCCTGATTGTACTTAACTGTACAAAAGGTTTAATTATATACAATTCTGTAGAGACTTGCTTGATGCCCATTTTATGCAATAAGAGGGAAAAATCCCTTTGTAAGTGAAACATAAACAAGCAAAACTCCCTTTTTCTTTCATAAGACACTTCATTCAACAATAAATTTTCAGCACCTTATGAATAATAATGAGTATACATGCACCCCAGTCAATATACAGGACTTTATGAAGTATAGAATGCAGAGTCCAAAGCAAATAAGTGTTAACCAAATAACTAACAACCACTACATATTTAAAACTGTTTAACAAATGCCTACATGCCCACAAAGATTTGTTGTTGTCACTGTTGTTTTGGTAATATTGTTTTCATAAAAACTTTCCATTTGACTCTCTGATTTTGAAATACCCCACATGTTTATGATGGTTTACATTCATATAACTGAATCACAAAACTTTTTTTTAAAACACATAGCCGAATTACAGACACTTGAGTGGTAGAGATGTTGAATTAAAGAACCCCAGTGGTTGACATTCACAATTTTTTTTTAATTGTGACATTCTCACACAGCTCAAAACTACCAAGTATGGAAGGGTCTAGAAACACACAAAAATCTACCTGTTTGCATGTTTTTGCAAGGGGGTTGCACCCCCACACCTCCTGCAAATTATATATACCAACTTTGAGATCACACTGTAGTGAGGAAAAGGGTAAATTTCCAGATCCTTACTGTACTGTGATTTCCGTTCATGATAGGGACCCATGTGCACTCATAAACACAGCACCAGACTTCAAAACGTCGACTTCTCAAGCATGAATGACTCAATCCGTTCATTAAAATACATTCAACATTTTAAGGTGTGGCTTTTAAACACTTCAATCATATGCCTTCGTGCACTTCAGAATCGATGTTGTGCAAGTCTGGAATATGAATGTAAACCGTTTACCACATACTGTCCCACATAAAGATCTCTTTATAGAAACTGACAACAGAAATATACAGCCTTTTTTGCTTTGTTATACTTCAAATTACACTGAGACTTGAAATATACTGTTTTGATACTTACTTTTCTAAGATGCTGTGGCTAGATTTTGTGAATTTGGTTTGCATTTCCATACCTGTTTAGCAGTCTGATTAAAAACAGGTTCCAAATTCAAAAGTTCATTGGCACTTTAAAATTTTTTTATGATATGGGTTTCATCCTTGCATCCCTTCTCAATATGATATGCTCAAAACCTGCGCAACCTCAGGGGAAATATGCAGTATTCAGTGAAATAGTCCATCAATTTAGTAGAACTTCAGTATAGTACAGTTACCATTGATTGGCTATGGCATGTTGTTAAAAATTCTACATTTGACTTTTTAACACTGTAGTTCAGAATGTTTTAACAACAGTGGTCTCACATGTAAACCTTGGTTTAGTTGCTTACATACAAATGATACTTTTCTTACCTGAGTGTACACTTTGTCATATGCAATTGCGTTTAAAAACTGCAACATTTCTGCAGACAGAGTAGCTTATGATGATTAATTCTGTAGTACCAGTTCTGATTTTCTGACAGGGCTTATGTCCAGTTCATAAAGGATGAACTAATTTAATTAAACACAGATACCCTGAAAGGCAGTCTGATGGTATATGTCCTTTCTTATACTTGATGTGCAGTCATCTCAAATACTAGCAGGCATACCTGAAATACAGCTGTTGGACTATTGCTAATATAAGATAACAACAGGTAATTATATGATGAAAGAATTTCAGAAATGAACTTGTACTTCTAGCAGTGTAGATGAGACAGCGGAAATGTACATTACATCATTACTTGTTTCAGAGCTGAAGAATGTTTTTAAAACTAATTTCACTCAAGTTTGATGTCTAGCATAAAAATTTCCAGAATCGGAGAAGCAGCCTAAGTTTAAATATCCACCACTGCTTCCATTTATTTCAAAGTAAATTACATTAAACATATACAAGAAAGGCATATTTCTTCCAAAAGTGGAGAATTCATTTCTGTGATAAAAAGGAACTGTCTAGGTTGAGACCATTTAACTGCTTTGGAATAGTAACTACCCAGCCTACACAAAAATCACTAAGGATATGAAATTACATTGTGGTAGTTTGCCTGTTAATTTATTTCATTCACTAGAATGCATGAGAAAGATCAATGTCCTTTTTTCTTGTGCTAAAAAGCTGCTTTTGTAGTTAATCCAGTTTATTATAAATATTGATTGCTACTTTGATGTTAGGAATTAAGTCCATAAAATAACATTGCCCCTAATGATGGCAAGGCTGTCAAATTAACACGTTATTAATGACTGGAGACTTTATGCTTTGCAATTTTTATTTATCACAATCTAAAATAAAATAAAAATGGAACTGTGAGATTTTTATGCTATAACTGTTTAGGACCATTAATTCCACACACAGACATGCACACATTTGATATTTTTCTTATATCTTCAGTGGTATGTATATATGCAAAATGTACACGCATACACACATGCACACACAAAACACACAGTCATACGCTGCAAGCAGGAAAGAAATAAGTTAATAAAGACAGGGAAAATGCTGGTATATGTTAAATAAAGAACACCCCTGAACATCCCCACATCCCCTGCTAATTATGTATACTAATTCCTAAATCACACAATCCCCAGGGAAATGGTATATCCCCCTATCATGGCAACTGTTGATCTCACATAGCTGTTGACCATTTACATATGTCAGCCATCCAAATTTTGACTTAATCAAGCCATCCCATATATATATATATATATATATATATATATATATATATATATATATATATATATATATATATATATGTATATATACATGTGCATATATCACTGTTCTGATACATAATCCTCAGCCTTTCAGCAGTTAACTGGAAGGTACCCACATCAAGGGTATCAGTGAGAGGTAAATAGTACAGCTGTCCTATTGTCTGTATTGGCATAAAAAGGAAAATAATCTGGCCAAAAATATGAATGCCTTTGGCCCAGTCCTCACCTATGTGTAGTACTAGGAAGGAAGAGGTATTAGAACTGCATGTAACTGAATCATGGTCTACCAAACTAAGAACTAAGACACTTCAACCCTTAGTTCATGCAATAAACTCAACTTTATTCTACATTAGTTACACATACCTCTATGGTGCAGAGTTCAAGCCCCTGTAGCCCACTGAGACTGCATCCAACCATGGTATCATTTCAGTAATAGGTGACTGTAATTATAGGCATACAAACATCATTGTCAACAGGATGTCTATAAATAGGGTGATGGTTATATTTCTTTCTGGTACCAGGATCAGAAGTGTAATAAGAGTTCTTAGATCCAACCATCTTAGCAAATACAGTTATGAACTAGTAGTGGTTCATGTGGGGGTGAATGCCATTAGGCACTCCAGCTGGACATGCAGAAGGATATGACTGATCTTACTTTGCTCATGTCAAAGGCAGTGGCAGCTACTAACTTCAAAGTGAGGGGGTTGCAGGAAGCAACTGAATGGTTGGGACTCTGTTACAAAAGGCCAATGACCATTACCTGTGATAAAAGAATAGCTGGAGTCATTCACTTTCATCTACAGACTGTCTCAGTATGTATTGCTCATTATAGCTACTTTACTGAAACTATATGCTGGCGAGCCTTAAGGAACATGGAATAGGCAAAGGACTCCATGGTGGCCCCTGTTGCACACTAGTTCCCCTGCACCTCCCTAGTGCCTCTCTTCTGTTCTCCCCTCATTCTGGACCCACACCATCCAGACAGATTACTTCTTTCTTGTTTTTTTTCACACCATCTCCTTATCATGCCATTAAACACAGCGTAGGTTTCTAGATGATCTGAGGTGCATCTTTATGATTTTTTTACAACTTTTTATTCTAATAGTGGCCTAAACAAAACAATCATAAGTAAGGAAAGAGATCCAGTCTCATTTTCTTTTTCAAGGAAAATAAGTTGTGTCTAAAGCTTAATGTTCAAAGCCAACAAAATATTAGTTCCTCAATAAACTAAGAAGAGAAATTCTTGCTAGAATATACAAATCATATCTGAGAAAGAAAGAAAGAAAATGAAAGTCAGCTTTCCAAATATACTTTTTTATTTTACTGGAGTTGGTTTACAAAGTATGTTTTCTCTCTCACTTTTTAAATATGGGAGGACTACAGTCCAGCAGCCAGTACCATGAGCAGTCCCTGGTCAAAGGCAGGAAAGACTCTGGTCTTACATAGTATGTTGCTATCACCCAGAATGATGCCAAGATTCAAGGACAAGTGTCTTCAATAATTGACTATGTTGCTTGTGTCATTCAAGAAGGATCCAGTATGTATCAGCTTGAGATGAGATATCTAGCAAGACTTCCAACCTTGCTAGGGATGGTCTCCTCCTCTCTAACCAGAGCTTTTTTCTTCTGTCTAAAACCTTTGCTGCCTAATAGTGCCTTTGTTTAGGCAGAATCCATATGTTGAACATTTAAACTAGTAAAGATTAATTCAGAATGCGTTATGTAGACCAGACTCAATACCAATATTCTTACAAAAATGCTTGAACGTGAGGTCTTTCAGCAACTTGAACACCTCAAGATATGTGTAATAACAAAAATATGATTTCAGAGCAATGAAAGCACTCCTTCTGAATCTGTATTGAGAATCTGTCATGCCTTCAAACCTACTGGCAATTGTGAAGAAGTATCAGTATTTTTCTTGGCTGTCATCGCCTGACACCTATTTCATCAGAACCTTAGACTTGAACACCAGATTTCAAATCACCCTGAACAAGGTTAATGAACTCTTAGATGTCCAACTTACCCATAACAGTATTAATTACCTGTTCATGGCTAGCTATAGAACACCTTCTATTACCTCATCTGACCACAATAGCTATCTTAATACCTTAGCTCAAATCTATATTAATTCCAATATGTTTCTTCTGAGGGACTTAAGCTATTTATCAATAAACTAGCTAACTGATACTGGCAGCGTTCAGCATTTCCAGTGCTCTACTGCCATTATAAATGCTAGCTCCCTAATGCATATAGTTAATCATCATACTAGAGGTGCAGATACCCTCAATCTTGTCCTCATAAATATGGCCACTTTTTGTACACCTCTATATGTATCATCTTCACTAATTAAATCAGTCAATAAAACACTGACATTTCCTTTAACACTGTCTGTACTTACCCTGCAAATACTTCTTTTTTGGGACTTCTCAAAAGCAAACATTCTTCAATTACTTCATGGCCTAAATAAATTATAATGCAGTCCTTTTTTGACAAACCCCATTGCTAAAGCCACCACTTATGTGTATGACTTTTGGTTCTACTTAAATAGTTGTACTGATAATACAATTCATGTTCTCTAGCCATATAGATCATGACAAGAAATTTAAAAACAACTCCTATGGAGGAATATCCATATAAATAAACTATATAACAACAGAAAGAAATTACATAAAGCTTGTAAGAAGTCTAATTCTACACACGTTAAGAGGACACTTAAATTAGTAAATAGCTTAAAGGAACAATCAGAAAACTCAAAGCTGAATATGAACTCAAAATATCTACTAAAACCAAAAATAACTTCAACTCATTCTTTAACTATGTCAGGAAGTTAAGAACTGATACCAAAAAGTGTTTGAAGCTAATACATTTACTATGAGTACAGCACACTGTTGGGTGTTCCCGTTAAGATTTCATACATAACAAAAAATGCATTATGGTTATCCTTAGCCTGGTTGATTATTTTTGCCTTTGACAGACTTGATTGGTCTTCTGAGTTGTTTGTTAAAACTGATGAGTTAGTTGTGAGTTTTTCTGCCATTTGGGCACAGCCCTTCTTATTCTTGGACAGGATTTTCTTTTTTTTTTTTTTGCAACCTTTTTATACTAGCGCTTCACCAAGGGGGCTTGTTTTTGGAGTCCGTCCTATGTTTATTGTTGGTTTGGTACTGGTGTTTCTATGCTGTTATATATAAACATTTCTGAGTTCAGGAGGCTTGTAATTTAGCTATACCATCACTTAATAGGAGGTAATTAATCTTGGAAAAGTACTTAAAGGTTTTGGGGTTTGCTGATAGTTCAGACCTTATATATATTTGAAGAGTGATTGCTCTGTGATCTGATCTGACCAGTGAGGACATTACACTAGGAGAGAGGTGTAACATTTACTTGTATTTGAAAGTACCAGATACAGGATGTTTGCACCCCTATTAGGTACACAGATTTGCTGTTGCAGGGTGCTTGCATTGAGAAAATCCAGAAATCTTTGAGGAAGGATGACTTGTGCAGCATTAAACCAGGTCTTTATAACTGCACGGATAAGGAGCATTCCCAGGGAGCTTCTTGGTGAGACATGTAACATTGAGCAGTAATGCCTTTAGTTTATCTTGAGTAGAATATACTACATCGAACGTTTTATCAGGATGGCATTGCCTAAAAATGGCACTATGGGCTTTAGGCACTATATGGTCTATCTAAGCTCCTACCTAAACTCTTCAATCTATCTACTGGTGTCATTCCCAAAGCCTAGAAAGGAATCATTATACTGCTATTGCACAGCAGTGATCCATCCATGGAATCTGGAATCTCATTAGCCTCACATATAAAGTTATGGAGCATATTATTTTAGACCTTATTAATCTGGGAATTAAAACTATCTTAAACCAGAACCCTCATCAGTTCATCTTTCTCCTGCCTCATTAACCTTTTAATTTGTTTGAAAAGTTTACAGAAGCAATGAATAGCAGTTATGCAGTAAATACAATATATTTGCACATGACCAGGGCCTTTAACAGTATTCACAGTATTTTTGAGATACTTATAAATCTAAATTTAACTCCATATGTTGTATGGTGGATAGCTAACTGACAGTGGATAGCTAACTTGTCTGGCAGAATCCATGTGGTTAAAGTTGCAGATACTTTTTCTGAAAAAAAAGTTACCAGTGATGGACTATAGAGCTCAGTGTTGGGCCCTGTCTTATTTGGAGGCTACTTCTCCCATATCATGATAACACTCCTGACTTATGGTTATCTAAGTTTGCAGACAATTATAAATTGGGTGTTACTAATTATGCATTTTTCCACTGACTAAAAATTGCTCCAACATGGACAAGATTGTGGTAATACTAAATGTGAACCAATGCACAATGTAATATAGTTAATTGTGGTTAAGAAAATGTTTCCACATCATGCCATATGGATTACAGGCCACTCCAATTGCACACTATCATAATTCCTTCTTCCTTATTTTTTGATCCTCATATCTCTGTAGTAGTTAAGGAAGCATTTTATCTGGCTTGTCTAATTTCCAAAGGTATTTACACTAAATCCAAAAAAATGCTTTTTTTCTAATTTCTTTTATTTAATAAAATTTACATTTATAAACAAACAAACAACAAAGTACAAATATAAAAATTATAGCACTTATAAAAAAACACCTATATACAACAAAACATTTTATAACTATGAAGCATGACCAGATAATTGTCTAATTGATACTCATTGAGAATTAATAACAAAGTATGATCTGTATTTAATAAACTCCATGTGGGTTCCACACAGAGCCTACACGGAGTGGATTCGTGTACACAATACTGCTCATCACGAGGCATCATTCAGCCTTGCACCATGAATATTAATGATGTGCAGCATGTATACGCAAGGTTTCACAGCTCATTCCAGTGTTTCAGGCCACAAACCTGTATACTGAATGTGGATCGTTCCACACAACCTTTTGGTGCCAGTAATGTGGTCAAACAGTTCTCAAAGCTATAAAGTAAAGAATAGAAATGTATGTCATTATATATTGACTGCAATCATCAGTGATTTCACAATAAACTACACATGTTACAAGGAACAGAACAAAAATGTGATGCAAATATCTGTACATTCTGCAACACTGTGGACAATTTGTCTAGTGTTTTAATTTCTTTTTTTTTTTTTTTATTGCCAGTGTTTGCAAGATTTGCTGCTTGTCATAACCATGTTTACCTGTGCTCACCTGGTTTGTGTGAAGTGCAGCAGCACACAAGCTGGAGGAATGGACCACATAGGTTGTAGACAAGACGCAGATAGCCACATATATGGACCTGATGCATTCAAGTAATAATATTATGGGGGAACGCAAACATGGTAAGTGGCATTGCACTATGATTAACCGTGGGAACCTTACAATAACTAATAAGATAGCAGGCATTGTCCCACTAATTCCGTAGCAGCAGGTGTTAAGTGTAAGTGTTGAGAGCAGATGGTCTGGGGTACTAGTACAGGGTGTGCAAATTTTGTTTTACTCTTGTGAGATTGCAGATTATAGCAATTAAGTGCAACATACACAAACTGTTTTCTCAACCTTCTTGTGGCAATAGCTGTAAGTGCAGGAGAACCATAGACATGATCCATTTGAGTAGCACATTTACACAAGTGCCTGTATACTAAATAATCTTGAAATTGCAGTGTTTGCCATGTTGTGAATTGCTTAACATCATACACTGTGCCCGGCAGTGTGCACCCTCTCCTATCATATTTGCATGATGGCAAGCGATGTGTAACCTTTTCAAATGTTGCAAAATCAAAATAGGCGCACTCTCAGTAAGCACAAGATATGCAATAGGCAGAAAGCAGCAGCATATAAAATGCAATTGGTGGGAAATGCTCATTAGACATTGGGCTTGAACTATGGAAAGCATGTCTGGAGTTGCTGAAGAGAGTAAGCACTTTTGGACACACCGGGTGTCCAACAGTCCAAGATTTTGTTGGATTCATAGTTAACAAGCATGGGCCCAAGTTGCTGCAGTGGGATTATTCAGGCTCAGAATATAAATCTGAAGCCTGAAATAGTGTTGCCAAGGCCTTAACCAGTTTGACAGGTATCCCCACACAGGTGATCAATGCAGACATCACTTTTATGACCCCCAGAAGAGGAAGCAGGATATCTTTGACCTTTGGATCAGGGAATGTCAGGCAGGGGACACCCCACAGATGTGAAAGTATCAACTGCTGTGAGTAATTGTGAGAGTTAAAAGATGAATATATCAAGACTGGTATTCATAATGGTGTTCTGTTCCATTTTTTTCCACAGCTGCTGAGGAGAGAGACTCGAATGTTCAGTCCCATGCCATGCATCTAGGAAGGATAGTATTTTATTATTATTATTATTAATAATAATAATAATAATAATAATAATAATAATTTGTATAGTCATTTTGTACCATTAAAAGTTAAGGACCGCTTAGTTGGTATTTAAAAGTGTTGTATCAAATTGTGCATGCATATCCCAACTGTAAAAGAAACTATGCATGCCTTAGTCTGAAGCACAAAGCAATGGTGTCACATTCTCAAATAACAGTGAGAATGCATCTCTAAACTGTAAAAGGAAAGTATGCATGCAGTAGCCTGTAGGACAAAAGAACAGTAAAGTATTTTAGTGTAGTCATTGGTTGTGGGTTCAGAAACCACACTTCCCAAATATACAATACTGTTAGCTTTTCATCATTATTGGAATGTAACTTCATACTTTTATATTAGTGGAACAAATGGCCTTCTGTAAACTGTAATCAGTATAATTGGAATATCCATATGTGCAATACTGTATATGCGCACATCAAGGATTGTTTTCTACAATCTATACTATAATGGGCCTCTGTTAATAACTGGCTAGTCTTAAAAGTAATGAAGAAACTGGTTAGGAGTTTGTAGTGTTAAAAGTAAAGGTAACAAAGTAGAGTCAAATAATTGTATCAGTGCTTTGTATGTCACATATGAAGTTACTAATGTTCTCGCTTTTTTTCTCTCACCCCAACCCTTTTTGCTCTTTTTTTGTTTATTATTTTCTTTTTTGTATTTTTTTTATCTTTTGTTTTTCTCAAAGCACAGCAGGGTTTGATTGTCTCATGGAATCCACCTGCCCCCACTCCACTGGCTACAGCACCAAGGCCCAGCATATCTGGTGCAGTACCTGGTAGCATCCCTACTGCTGCCCCTGCACTACCCAGCCCCTTGGGTAGTTCTGCCTGGAGGATAGGCCTGTGACTCCCTTTGGGAGCAGTTGTTGAGGTGGTAAGTTTATCACCCATGATGAACTGTGCCACACTGTTGGTGCACATCTATGCTGGACAGAGTGTCTGCTCTCCATCCTTGTGCAGAGCACTCATAAGAGGTACAGACATTGGGCACTGCAGACAGTGGTACACTGAGGTGACAGTGACAACAGTCTACTGGATGATGACTCAAATCTCACTATCAACTGCCTCTACATGCATGGGACCAAGATTTTCCACCCTCTCCCTATCCATGATGTTCACCCAACTCATGTGTCCTTCATCATCCCTGTCTCTTGTCTGTCTGCAATTGCTTTCCCACCAGCCCAATTTACCTCAGCCAGAAATTCCTACAGCCCTTCCCCAACATTCCTCTCTCTCTCAAAAAAATGGGCACCTGTCCCACAAAAAAAGCATCCCATACATAGCTCTCCATTTTGCACATGTGTCTTCATGGCACACATGATTATTGCCAATTCTCTATACAACAGGTTGTGTTGTGGTCACCCCTCTCTCTAGAGGAGACAGTCCAAATTCAGCAAAATTTGAAAGTTTTATTCTGGAAGAAATGGATAGCTATGGTTCCCATATCACTAATGTCTGGCTCTGAGTTGAGGGTGGCAGAGCTCATAGATTTCTTGTAATGTGTTCCTGTTCACCCTGTACAGGTCTACAACCTCCAGCTCATGTAGCACCTGGAAAGTTACCCTGGGCCTGAACACCCTTTTCCTTCTTTTCCTAGGCCTATTGTCAGCAGCACCAGTAACATTGGCTTCAGCCTCTAGCACATGCAGATGTAAAATAGTTGCAGCAGCCCTAGCATTGTGTCAGTTAAAATTTCCTTGTCTCTACTCCAATGGTATTGAAGGATAAAAGAAAAACCAGGATGGGGGCTACATGGATACTTTATACATTGTTGAATAGCTCCATCATGTTAGATTGGTTGATTGACATGCAATTTACCTGCTTATGCTTTAACTATCATCTATTAAACATACCTGTTACTTGCTCAGTAGTGCACTATATGCACCTCTGCACACCTTCACATAAATAAGGTAAGCATAGGCAAACATTTATATTTCTTCCATTCTCATGATATCACTCAAACATGGATCATAAAAAGTGAAAGAAATGTTACACACCCTGTAGTCAAACACCGGACCATCTATATTCCACCCTTAATACATAGGTGTGCTGGCACAGGAATAATTACACATCATCACAGAGAAACCTACCATTCATTCCTCTGTTTCTTGTGATTGTGCTAAGTGCTGTATGGTGCAAACAATGATGAAGTAAAAAAAAGTTTAAGGGGACAGAGACCACACATTTTAATAACCAAATAATGTGGATGAAATAGTACTTGAGAATGGTGCACTGCTTGCGTGCACTTTTACCCTTCACAGCCCTTCATGTTCACCTCTGCAGGTGGAATCTAACATACACCCCTGATGTCAGCATTCACTGTTGCCATGCATGCAACACAAACACTGTGGAAGTGCCTACATGAAATGAACTTTCCTACATGGTTACTCTTTTTTGAGATTCAACAAGTCTAATGAGGTATGACCTCATTTGCATCTTCACTGTGGCAGCCCAGAATCTACATGGTTAGTAACCGTATAGGCAGGGAAACTGCACAGGAGACCAATGTTGTAATAGAGGACTATTGTAATCCATCAACTACATCCTACATATGCTTACATTACAGTATAATACTCTGATTCATGGAGGTTTACACATTTTAGCAACATGCATTACTTACAAGTATATTCTTCATTGGGGGGTGAAGCTGCATTTTTGGCATGGCACTTATAAAGGAATTATTATGATTGTTACCTTGATTTTCTACCATCCACCCTGTGTAATTAGGTCAGAATATGTGTAATGTTACATGTTAAGGGCAGTTCTGTACAAATATAAGAGCTTTTACTTGCTGTTGTTTCCTTGTAGACTCCTCTCCGTGGCTGTACTTGGAAGGTTTTGGAATACACAGCCAACATGAACATGGAGTCTACACAGTTAATTTAGAGGTCGTTGAATTGCTCCACCATGCTGATTTGCTTCATTAGCATAAAATTCAGCTTTTTATGTTATAATTTGCATGCAAAAAGTTTCCATGTTTGTGTGTGAGTGCTTGTTGGTGCACGCCACTACACAGAGTTACTGAATCTAAAACTTTTTGTGGCTGTGTGTGTGCTGTATTCAAAATTATTGTGTAAGCTTTATTTCATCCCCCAGTATGTGTTTTTTGAAAACAAAAAGAAGAAAGGAACAAAACAGTCTAAATATGAATAAACTCTTAAAGGAAAAAGGAATAATGAATAGTTTATAAGTTATACTAATAAATGATATTCACAAAGCTAAACATTTAAATATCAAGAATTTTTCTGCAACACTCCATGAACAAATAAGTATCTTTCTTATAATGTGGTAAAACTTTGTCAAGCTTGATATACTTGGCAGCAATTTCTTTAAAACCAAGCCATGATAGTTTTTTATGACCTAGTTGAAATAATATTCTGTTCTATATAGTATATACTGTCTTTTCAAACTACTGCTAGCATAATTATTAGCTTGAATAAAAGCTGCAAGAATAATATGAAATATAAAGGGTTAATTTAGAAATAGTGTAAAATGCTGAAAAACAAGAAGTAGTAAATGTGCTGGCATAGCATAGTTAAGATTTTGGCATCCATGTGAAGGAGTACATTACTGAAAAACAAAGTCTGTAATAACTACGTAGATGGCAGCTGCAAGGCCATCCATGAAGTAAAGCTGAAACATCAGCAAAGTAAAGGAAAGTAACATCAAGTTTTAGATAGTGTTGGAACACCAAGTTTCAGATAATGCAAGACTGAGTTTCCATGGATCATCAAACTACAAAGAACCAAGGACAAGAAAACAAAGGAAAAACTGTTATACAAAGAAAGAACTGTTTTACATCAGACTCTGGAAAAATACCAGATCTTCTGGTATAAATGTAACTATGCATAAACAGACTTTGGGAATTTGCTATAGAGAGCTGACAGCATATGCATTGCGTGTTTGTAGAAGCAAAAGTCAAATGTAACAGAAATGTCGTACTAACTAAAGCAGTTTATTGAAGTAGTTTGTCTCCGTATATTTATTGTACTTAGTACAATCCAGTATCTAAAAGTAGCTGTTCATACTAAGAGTTAATATACTGTGTATGCATGTAAATGCAACTAACAGCAAGATAAACAGAAAGACGTGCATAGAATTCACAGAATTCTTCAATGCCGAGCCACAGTTGACGGACCGCATAGTTTCTCCTTGTGACAACTACAGCTACTTTTTCGTTTTATTCAGTTAGTACGTCCAGTTGCAAAACAAAAGTTTGCCTCCTTCTTCTGCACAGTATCCAGTAGCAAAACAGTGCATCTCTGCAAGTTTCACAGGTCCTGTACATTTGCACAGCTGAATCTGCCAGCTGTGTTGACCAACTTTTGGGAGAATCAATGAGGGACTTCCACACTTTCTTGACAGAAGATTTGGCCACCTTCCACACAGAAACTGGTAATTCTTTTCTTTGTTTCTCACTCTACAGCATGGATGCTATTAAACAAAACAGTGCCAATATAGTAATGGCAGACCAGCACAGGTATGGCTAGGTTTTAAAGATTGGTATAAACAAAACAATAGTACATGCAGTACCTTATTGAGTAATGTTAATGTCAATGCTTTATGTAAATGCCTTATGTTTGACTGGTATTTTAAACAGCAACATGATTGGTATGACAGTAAACATTTATGTCTTAAAAGTAATGGTAAACAACCAGATGCATTATGTCCTGTCACCACATGTAAAATGTTAACTTCAGAGTTACAATATCAGTCGTCAATTATTTACAGACTCTTCAGGACATCTTGCTAGACAAAAGTGGCATAAAACCACTGCACATTACAAAACACATAAGAACAGAGACAAAGTTCATGGTGAACTGACAAAAAGATTTAATAAACTTCTAAGACACAGTCAGAGTGAGTTCAAAAAGTTTAGACAACATATTCAAAAGTGCATAAGAGCTTTAAAGTCAGCAAAACAGAATACTGACAAATATAATCTGGTTAGTAAACAGTTAAAGAAACAGCAGTTAACTGCGCTGATAAGAAATAATTTACGATGTACTATTCTACCTTTAGAAAATGGTTAAGCATGTACACAGCACAAACTTTCATTCAGTTAAAGCAAGGCACTTAAATAGTGATTTTAAAACTATTTCAAATAAAACAGTTCTAGAGCATAGAAATCAAATGAGAGTAGTTAAACGCAGAAAAGACATGACATCACAAGACTGACATGCATGCATTTTTTGTTTTATCTAAAGTGCAGCAAAAGGCAGACCACAGCAAATGTAAATCATGTAAATATATTTGTTTTAAGCATGTGTTAATTAAGTCAATATCTCTTTTGTTTCTTACAATATTTTGTAATTGTATAATAGCATAAAAAATAGCATAGACTCCAGCAAAAACAGTCTTCAAAAGCACTATCATGCATACTTAGGCAAATTAAAAATGTTTATATCAAGTTGCAAGAATATTTTAACGAATGACTGAAGGTACGAGTAAGTGCTAAAGGAGTTAAGTGTCTCAAATGTGCAGAAAGAAAAAAAAGTATGTGAGCTCAAATCTTTCCAGGCTGGAATGGGTAGTTGCAAAAAATGTTGCCTAAGATAAAATATTACTGGTACTAAAGTTTATAAGGTCAAGGAAACAAGATTGGTTGTCATGCCAAATGGCTTACGTTTTTCTAAAACATTATTGTTAAGTATTCACGTACAGCATTAAGCAAAAAGCACAAAAGTCTAATTCTGTTCAGTAATTGTAATAAAATGTCACAACTGTGCATATATGTCATTAATAATCTGTCTGCAAGTAAATACTACGAGTACAGTCAGTACATGGGCTATACTATGCAGTTAAATTATGCAGGTCCCTTTACAAAAAGGGAGATACAAATAACTACTAGTAACAGTAAACGTCTTTTCAAAAAAGCAATTCCTATTACAACTTTGACAGTACAGGCAACAGCAAAAGCTTTATAAAAATAATCAAATCAAAAAGCAAATGTGTAAGACCAATGTGTCATGTCTAGGTAACAGCGAAAGGGCAAGCATACATTCAATTCTCACAGCATAAAGCAAATAAACAATACTACAGTAAAATGATGTATACTACAGGGGGGAGGGCATACTTTCACTTTTACACTAACTGTGTAAACAGTACTGCAAAAGGTATGTAATTAGCAGGCTTCAGTTTAATGCTAGATTTAAAAACTAGACTGAGTGTACATTACAACCATGTATATACAAATGCAAAAACAATCTGTACAATCAAGTATATTCTGCACAATATATAGTAAAATGTTTATCTATGTAAATAGAGTAACAAGTCATAGCTTGACATTTGTGACGTGTTTTTTTTTCAAAAAACAAGACTGCAATGCCTTTGCAATAAAATTCTCAAGCATTGTCAATTAATTGCAGTATAAAACACCACTGTGTAGAGTCATATTCAGATTCATCCAGTTCTAATAGTAATGGTTGTTATCGTTGTGTTGACAATATTAAACTGTGTTAACTTGCTGTATCAAAAGAAAGCTAAAGGCTTTGTTTCACATGTTAATAGCAATATAATTAATGTAAACAGTTTTGTATTTAAAATAAAACAGAGGGAATGTATACAGTGATAGATATATGTATAAATGCATGTGCACATCTATTTGCTAGTTAGATGCATATACACATCTGTTGCTATAATATATGTAAAAATAATATAGTTAGTTAATTACATGTATTTCTGTTTGGTAGCACACATATATTCTGGTACAGCTTGAGACAAGCTGAATGTTCAGTGTTTGGAACATGTTTCAAGGACTATAGATAAAAATGCAGCTGTGAGACAAGGCAGCATTCAACACAGACATCTGCATTTCATTTGCATCATTTTAAACATCAAAACAGAGGGAATTACAATATTTCACGAATGCTACACAAAATAGAATACAAGACAATTTTAGTTGTAAAAGCATACAGCATGTACGTTTAAAAAATAACATTTAACACAAATATAACAGCATGGTTAACTAAACAAGGTCAGGCATACATAAAAGTAGAGAAACAATTAAAGACTGACAAACATTTCAATAAACAGCTCTAGTTCTATTAAATGCTGTACATTACCCCCTGAAAATGTAACAGTTCTGACAAGGGAAGACATCATGCAAATATGTCACAGTGTGTAGACAATAACACAAAAATAAGAATAAACTCAACAGAGGAAGAAAAGGGTATGACTTCTACCAGTAATCTGTCTATTTGTATAAACAACACAGTAATACAAAAAAAGGACCATGGGTTAAAATACTTACCATTCTGGGTAATAAACCAGTACTTCATGCAGACCAAATGGTAAAAATACCATCCACTTGTACCATGATAGGACAACAATACCAAAAGACAATATTGCACTTCAATATTACATTTTCAAGTTTTAAAGATACCAAATGCAGATTTTAAAAGACCTTGGTATAAAAACTAGCAAAACAAGATATCTCACAAATTATACATTTACAAGCACAAGGAAATCCTACTATTTAGTAAGTCATTACAAGTATCTTCGATAGACAGATTACAATTTAGTATAAATGGACAATACTGCCTTCAAATTTCAAAATGTTTGTTAAAGTGGCACCACAGTTTGTATGTGTGGTTTCAAATTATCCAATGTTAATAGTAAAAGACAAAAACAGAAGCTGACACTGCCCATAATTGGTGGGACATATTTAAAGAATGGTCATCATCTGGGATCAAATTGCTAAATTGGTTAATACATCCTGTGTTGGTAGTTTTGGGAGTCATAATAATAATAATAACAATTGTTTTATATGGTGCAGGTTACAAAGAGTTGCAGTAACTCAACATGTTATGATTGTAAATATGAGCAAAGTGGTAAATGCTGTAAATAGCAATGCTAATAAAACAAATGCAGTCTTTTCTTTAAGTGAAGTTTAGTCTGTTCCTCAAACAAATCAAAAAAACGGGGAACTGAAAGAATACTCTGTTCTATATAGTATATACTGTCTTTCCAAACTACTGCTAGCATGATTATTAGCTTGAATAAAAGCTGCAAGAATAATATGAAATATAAAGGGTTAATTTAGAAATTGTGTAAAATACTGAAAAACAAGAAGTAGTAAATGTGCTGGCATAGCATAGTTAAGATTTTGGCATCCATGTGAAGGAGTACATTATTGTAAAACAAAGTCTGTAATAACTACGTAGATGGCAGCTGCAAGGACATCCATGAATTAAAGCTGAAATATCAGTAAAGTAAAGGAATGTAACATCAAGTTTCAGATAGTGCTGGAACACTATGTTTCTGATAATGCAAGACTGAGTTTCCATGGGTCATCAAACTACAAAGAACCAAGGACAAGGAAACAAAGGAAAAACTGTTATACAAAGAAAGAAAGAACTGTTTTACATCAGACTCTGGAAAAATACCAGATCTTCTGGTATAAATGTAACTATGCATAAACAGACTTTGGGAGTTTGCTATAGAGAGCTGACAGCATATGTGTTGCGTGTTTGTAGAACCAAAAGTCAAATGTAACAGAAATGTCATACTAACTAAAGCAGTTTACTGAAGCAGTTTGCCTCCGTGTATTTATTGTACTTAGTACAATCCAATATCTAAAAGTAGCTGTTCATACTAAGAGTTAATATACTGTGTATGCATGTAAATGCAACTAACAGCAAGATAAACAGAAAGACGTGCATAGAATTCACAGAATTCTTCACTAGTCACCTTTGAATAATATACAATTTGACTAGCTTGGATATTGCTACTAAAATATAAGAATTTTAGTAGATATATTCTTTGGGGGGGGGGTTGAAGAATAGCATAATTACTGAAAAGTGCTTTATTGTAGTAGCCCAGATCTTTTATTCTAGTACTTGAAAAAACCAGAGTTGTGGGAGCATTTATAACTCAAGAAATATGTAGTAAGCCAGCTTGTTCTGAGTTATATGCATTACGTGAGGGTGAGAGATATGGAGGGGTGCCAGTTTTCTTGGTAACATATAGGCTTTGTTCAGAATCATGAAATACGTATAGAACAATTTATTACAGGGTATGTATTTCACATTAAACTGGATTGAATTATATATTTCATAAGTTGTAAGGATAAGTCATTATTTCTCAATTAAGATAAATAGATGAAGGTGTTTTGATATCTATGGAGTTTATAAGTATTTGATAAAGTTTTGTCAACTATTAAAGAGTACCATAACTGTTCAAATATGATAGTATCATTAGAGTCTATTTACTGAGTATTACATTTTTTTATGTAGCAAAACTCTTAAGTAGCTGTAATTTTTGCTTATGCTATCAGACAATAGTTGTGTATACTTAACAAAATCCCAGATTGTTTTATTTTTAAGCAATGGAAAAGTAGAACAGTCCAGCATTTGATTATTTAATTTGACATTAGAATGTAGGTTACTTGGTTGTGATAACTCAAATGGGATGTTTACATTTAATATGTTAATGTTTGCAATAAATAAGTAATGTTTAAATTTAATATGTTAGTTAATGTTTGCAATAAATAAGTAATTTATAAATGATAAATAAGTATTTTTTGTAATAAATAAGTCATATACTTTTAAGATTTTGATGTCTTTTTGAATTAAAAATAGGTCTGAAAAGTTACAGTTGTAGCTCTGCAAATGAGTATGCCAAATTCTAACCCGCAGGAGTTGCCACAGGCTAAATCTGGGTGAATAATTTATTTTTCATATCAATGTAATGGCATTTATAATCAAATAATATAAAGAAAAGTCAATTAGTCCCAGACCTCCTTGTTTTTTTTTTTTTGGTACAATTAATTTGTTATAAACGGCCCAAGTGGAGTTAAGTGACCAGCCAGTCTTACTTAGTACTGACTTAATATTTTTAAAGAAGTATTTAGTATTGCGTAAAAAGAAGAGATAAAGTTGAACAAGATTCTAAGATGAATGTTCATTTTGACTAAAGAGATTTTCTATAGAAAGGAACGTTTCAATATATCCAATTTTGAATATAATTTATTTAAAGTTTTTGCTCAGTTATCTTGATAAATTAATGTTAGATCTTAATTAAATAGGATTCCTAAATATTTTGTAAATGAGCTTAGTTTTATTTCTTTATGGTAAAGACCATCTGTTGGATAATAATTTATTTTTAATGGAAGTAGTGTACATTTATGGTCCTTGAGTGTATAGTCAATAAATTCTGAGCAGTTTGAAATGTTGGTTTATAGCTTTAGGTAGGTCAGAATTTAAAGAAAAGAGATAGATAATATCAGCAAAAGCTATTAATGGTATTAAGATATTATTAAACCTATATATTGAATAAAATGAGGTTAGATATATAGAGTAAGTAGATATGGCTTGATGATAGATATAGGGCATAAAGTATTTTATTTATTGAAAGTTAAGCAAATACATTCATACTGCATTTATAAAAAGTTTAGGAAGTCCCAGTGGTGCAAGACAGTGATTAAAAAGTTAAAATTCAATAGTCAAAATGTTTAATAGCATGTAAAATAATATATATATTTTACTTATTAAGAATTTGTATAGATTCTAATGTAGGAGTGTGATCACCAATTTATCTTGATTGATGAAAGACAGATTGCTATGATGAAACAACAGAAGGGAGAATACTTTTTAGCTTGTTAGCTAATATGGAATCATATCTCTTTAAATCAACATTAATAATTAATGATACTCTATAATTAGCAGGATTTCTAAGATCAGCACTAGGATTAAATATAGAGATCATTTTATAGCCCTTTAGATAAAATCTGAAATTTCTTTAATACTAATTGTATTGAATAATTTTAACAATATGTTTGCTATTTGTAATGAAAAACATTTGTAGAATTCAGAGCTAAACCCATCAGGTCCAGGGCACTTGCCTTGTGGAGTTTCTTTTTTTTTTTTTCAATGTTTGTGTCTTTCAGCTTTTCCCGGTTAGGGGTCGCCACAGCGGAACTCCGGTCCACGAATGATTGGCAGTAGATTTTTACATACTGGCTTGCCGGGTCTAAAGCACAACCTTCAATGAAGGAATGCCCATTCACGCATGTTGCCACACAGAAGACGCTCTAACTGAGAATCAAACAAGCAATGTCTAACTGTGAGGTGACAATGCTACCGCAGCACCACCACCGATGATCTTTCTTTTTTTTTCAATGACACTAGTAATTTTTTTTGTAAAGAAAAAGTTTATCTATTTATTTATTTATTTTGCAAAATGCTCATTGCTATTTGAATTAATATCATGATCCCCACAGAGTTGGGAATAAATGTTTATAAATATATATAATATTCATTTTGTTGTGTGTGCTATTTTATCTTCATATTCAACAGCAGCTATTGTTGTGGGAGAGTTGTTAACTTTAATTAGTCTAAAGTGAATTTTTTAGGGGGGCTTTGCCCATTCAGAATATTTATTTAGGCATTTTGTTTTGTACCATGAAATTTGATTAATGTACAAAACATTTAGTTATTTCTGGAGAACAACAATATGACTATTTAAATCATTGTTAAAATGTATGGATTTGTTTCAAGATCTGCAAGTTTATGTTTAAGCTCTGTTTCTTTGTGTCTTTGTAGTTTGTAAAATGAATCTTTGTTTATAAGTAATACTAGAAATACTACTACTAAACCTAAATCTTAGAAGTATGCTCAACAAAACACACCAACTCCATGCAACTTTCTCCCTTTACAACCCAGACATTACCATCCTTACTGAAACCTGGTTGAAACCACATATACCAGACAACTTACAACCTGTAAACATAAGTATTACTAACATTAATGATACAGAGGTACTCGTAACCAGATTACAACTAAACTAGAACAAACATATATATATATATATATATATATATATATATATATATATATATATATATATATATATATATATATATATATATATATATATATATATATATATATATCCATCAACATCCTTCCAGGAAACAATTCCAGTACAGTTGAAATCATTCTCCAAAATGTCACAAAAGCCATATCACAGGAAACCATTATTACAGGAGACCTTAACACAGACTGGAACACATGTAACTCTGACAATCCTCATAACTACCTAAACCTCCATGGTTTCACTCAAATGATTTCTCACCCAACTAGAATTGACAAGAAAACAGATAAACAATCTATTTTGGACTGGTTCTTAACTAATATACCTGTTGCTCAGGCTGCTGCAGAGAAACTGACCTACTCCCAGCTGTGATATTGAGAAAAGATAAGAGTTTATTCTTATTTTTGTCTGCATTTTGATTTAATATCTCTGTAATCTGTACAACTGTTTTTCCCCACCCACCCTCCCAGTTCTTGTTTTGGTCTTTTTGTCTTGGTGGCTTTGAGTTGCCCGACTCTGGTATTAAGTCGATACTGGACACTCCCGCCCAGTCACATCACATCAGCTCATTCTACTGTTAATCGTGAGAACCTAGCAAAGGCCCACCCCTTTAGCGTCTGCATATTGAATTATCTCATTATCTTCTGCCTCTTCACTTTCTACTAAAAAAAAAAAAAACTGTTTCCTACATTTCCTGGAACTAGTGTAGCCCAGATACAGACTTGCTGTATCCTGAACTTTTTGTATCCTAGTGGTGCTCTTCAATTTCTTCCCTCAGATCCGCTAGTTCTCTGCTCTCCTGCACTTTTATTAGCCTATTAGTCTAGCTCTTTAAACTACTCCTGGTGCCAGAAAGTCTGCTCTTCAAACTTTCCCTTAGAACTAGCTGGTTTGTCAGTAGTAACACTAAAATCTGAATCCCTGTGACTAGTGCTTGCTATAAAATCTCCTGGAAAGCACAAGGAAGCATTAAACCGATACAAGCACTTGACTCTCCTTGTTAATAAGGAGAAATTAATCATAGGCTCTAAACAGCCTATAATTGCAAAGTACCTTGCCAAGGTACAGGAAAACAGCTCTTGTACTTTACAAAAGAAACACTGAACCAGGTATGTCCAGTGGTCAGCTTCCGGTGATTTCTCCTGTCCACCTGGTGAATATGAGCATACTGGGGCAATGCAGCAATTGCCTCATGTACACAGCCAACCCTCTCCTCCTGTCACCCAACACTACAACCTGCAAGAGATGCACTTACATAGCCAAACTGGAAGCAAAGCTCTCTCCACCCAAGATTGTGCTAGACAGTCAAGAGGAGAAGGTTAACACCTGCACTACACCTCAGGCAACACATAGCCCTTCAAAACTCATGCCTCCAACATCCACACATAGTAACACTAAACCCACTTATGCAGAGGCCCTTAACATTAACCTGCTGAAGCAACAAGGACCTCCAAAGCTGAAATGCAAACAAACACCAATCACAACCAAAGTTTCACATAGCTCACAACACCAGTGTGTCACCCAACAACAGCCCCTAAGACAAGACAATGTGCCCAACACTTTAGTCATAGGTGACTCTAAATTCAGGCATGCTGATGTCCCACTCACCAGGCTGAACAAGGAGAAAATTACAATCAGCTGCCTGTCAGGTATCAGGATCCACCACATCATGCATGCACTCAAGTCACTCCACAACAAGTACAAATTTGACTCTGTCATTGTCCATGTTGGAGTGAATGACTTGAGACGTACCTCCCTAGACTACATGAAAAGAGACATGGAAGAGCTCTCAGATCATGTGGCCCAGGCAGGTATGACCCTAGCCCTGAGTAGCATCCTGCCTTTACCCAGAATGATACCACAGTATAAGGACAAAATGATTGACTTCAACAATTGGCTAAGTTTCTGGTGTCATTCAAAGGGGATCCTGTATCTGTCTGCCTGGGATGACATGATCTACAGACCATGATGCTTTGCCAGAGATGGTCTGCACCTGTCACCCCTGGGATTCAGGTTACTGGCTAAGGCTCTTGCCACCCCATAGTGCCTTTTTTTAGGCAAGGCTCAAAGAACAACACCACCATAACAGATATAAGCATGCAAAATCTGAAGGTAATGCGACTCAATGCTAGAAATCTAAACCTCAAAATGCACTCTCTCAAGGCACTTCTAAAAATGGAGAACATCGATATCTGTACAGTAACTGAGACCTCATTCAAGGCTCCAGAGAGCAGCCCTGAAATACTAGGCTACAACTCTTACCACACTTTTAGGCCACCAAACCAGGACCGAAACACTATAGGTGGAGGAGTGTCCATATTCACCAAGGATATTCACACCTCCAGGCTAGTTGCCCAACACAATGCATCTGAAATTCTACAGGTACAACTAACACTAGGTTAGACTGCAATCCAAACTGTAGCTTGCTACAGATCCCCCACCATGCCTCAAGATTCTCACTACACCTTTCTAAACATACTGGAAAATATTAAGATACAACCAAACACCTTAATACTGGGTGATTTCAACTACCCTGCCATTAACTGGGAAAACTATTTGGGCACCAACACCTTAGCCCAATGGTTCTTGGAATTCATAAATTCCAATGCCCTGGATCAACTAATCCATAGTCCCACCAGGGGGTCAAATATCCTAGACCTGGTCATTACCAACATGGGAGATTGATGCTCCATGCCAGTGGTCACTCCCTTGTTGGTCAGGTCTGACAATAAGCTAATCACCCTTGATGTCCACATCCCACCCCAGTCCCCACCCTACCCCCTGTAGGGAAACTTCCATAAAAAACTTCTCCAAAGTTAACTTCATGCTACTCAAGTCAGAAGTGGCAAACTTCATGACACACATGCAGACGGGAACTGAAAGTTTGACTGCTAAAGTGCAGTGAGGCACTGTACAAGCACATCCACTCATGCATGAATCATGCCATTCCAAATAGAACCAAGATGCTCTCCTCCAAAAAAAAGAAGCCAATCTGGTGGTCCCCTGCCATAAACAAACTATGCAACAGAAGGAAGAAACTCTTGCAGAAAAGAGGAAAATCCCAGGATGCAAAATACTCCCTTACCAGCCTCAGTAGGAAGATGATATCCTTCATAAAATCCTCCAAAGCTAGTTACAAAAATAAAATTGCCAAAGATTCCAAGGACAACCACAAAGCATTCTATAGTTATGTCAAGAATCTAAATGGCAATGCTCAGATCTGTTCTGAGCTACAACAGAATGGCATTAAATTTACTGATCCCAAGGATATTGCCAATATCCTGGCAGATCAATTCAGTGCCAACTTCACCCCCCCCTCTCACCCACTAAAGGGCCCAGCTCAATACCAAAAGATTGCCAAATTCTGGTGATCACAGCCACACAGGTAAAAAATGCACTCTCCAAAGTTAAGAATACAGCATCCATGGGACCAGACGACATCCCGGGCTGTGTACTACATGAACTACAAAATGAACTGGCACCTCACCTAAGTGTCATGTTTAATCATAGCCTCACCTCAGGCTTCATGCCCAGTGAGTGGTGCACAGCTACAGTTATCTCACTCCACAAGGGCTATCCACCTTGGATCCGGGAACTATCATCGCTTCAGTCTGATGAGCCTGATCTGCAAAGCCATTGAATACATTTTCATGGGACTTATAAACAAAGACATTGGCAGCCTTCAAACACTGGACCCCACCCAGTTTGGTTTTGTAAAGGGCCGATCTTGTCTCCTCAACCTGATTGACTTCTTTGAATCAGTATCCAGAGCCGTGGATGTGGGCAAGGTAGTCCACACAGCCTATCTGGACCTTGCCAAGACCTTTGACACCATCCCCCACTCTGGAATCATAGATAAACTTACTTACCAACCCATCGAGTGACATAGGGATTAATGCCCAGCTTAGTAAGTTTATCTATCTGGACCTCGCCAAGGCCTTTGACACCATCCCCCACTCTGGAATCATAGATAAAATTACTAAGCTGGGCATTAATCCCTATATCACTCGATGGGTTGCCAACTGGCTTACTGACAGATCCTACACTGTAAAAGTAGCTCACTCAAAATCCAGCTCCAAACAAGTGACAAGTGGAGTACCTCAGGGTTCAGTCCTGGGACCGCTCTTGTTTGGCATCTACTTCTCTGAAGTACAGGCCAGCACTAAGGGACTCTGGCTAACAAAGTTCGCAGATGATTGCAAACTAGGAGCCATTATTGAATCTCCAGATGATGTGGATATTCTACAAAAGGGCCTTACAGAAACAGATACTTGGTGCCAGAGCCATGGGCTCAAGCTCAATGCCAAGAAATGTATAGATATCCCCTTTGGGAAAAAACATGTACTCATGAATTACCACATAAGTGGCAGTACACTAAACACCGAAAGTGCGATAAGGGACTTAGGGACACAAGTGGACAGTGGTCTCACCTTCGATAACCACATCACCACAACAGTCAGGAAATCCTTCTATGTGGCACACCTCATCATTAAGGGCTTTTCATCCAGAAAAAATGAGGTCATTGTCCCACTGTACTCATTCCTCATTAGACTCATTATAGAGTGCAATGCCCCATTTGGTATGTACCTCACAAGACATCTGCAACAACTGGAAAGGCCAGAGAAATACCTCACTAAAAGAATCACAAGCCTAAAGCAGATACCCTATGCTGACCATCTAAAAAAACTCCTGCTATACTCTGTCACATATCACCTGCTTAGAAGTGATCTCTGCTTAACATACAAGGCCATGTCAAACCCAGAGCTGTTGGACATGCTACACTTAAAGAAATCCCAATCCCTCAGAGCCACATGCTACATGGATCTAAACCTGGTCATCACAATGAACAAAACATGCTGGAGGGATAGGTTCCTGACCCAGAGACTCCCCATACTCTGGAATAGACTGCCCATACATGTCAAGCTGAGCACCTCTTTGGCCCTCTTCAAAAAGAACCTTGAGGATTGGATGGGAGATAGGAAATTCACCCCAGGGACCATGTCAATTGCCCTGTTAAACAGGGGACCAGGGAAGTAATAGCTAGAGAATTGTTATGGCTAGGCTTGTATCCTAGGGCCAATAGCCTAGCACCAACCTATGAACCTATAATAAACCCCAGCATTATCAAATAGCTGGGTGTCTCCCAGATCACTAAAGTGACCACTTTGGAATCTACTTATTGAGAAATCACAGTAACCCTACTAAACTAATCAACTTACACCAAGTTCATAATAAAAAAAAAAATAACTTACTTAATATTCTTGAAAAAAATAGCCTGGACTCCTCTTAAGCAACAGCTTTTAGATGCTGCTGTGCAGCACTTCAATGACACCTTCCTTACTATTCTAAACAGACTTCCACCTCCAAGAATAGTTCTAGATAAAGCCAACTATACGTCATGGTTATCCCATGAGACTCGTACCCTCCTAAACAAAGGGACAAAGCATGACAAACTAGGGCTAAAAATAAATCCCACCAAAACCATTTAATTTACTAGCAACTAAGAAACAGTGCCAAACACCAAATTAAACTAGACAAACAACACTACTATTCTAATTTACAATGGAAATACAGAATGAATCCACAAAAATTCTGGAACATTATCAATAACATACTTCATCCTTGCCAAACCACACCACCCTCTAACTTACCTGATAACACAAAAAATATTGCTGAACAATTTAACATATTTTTCACTGACTAAGAATAGCAAGTCTCCCACAATGCCAACACCCAACAATTCAAGCAATTTTGTAGATGCATTCTCATTTCAGACAGTCCCAAAACAAACTATTGCAAAACTATAAAAGAAGTTAAAACCCACTTCATTGGCAGCAGATAACTTGCCAGTAGAATATCTAAAATTAACAGCAGCTGTTATTGCTTTCCGTGTGTCAGTACTTACAAACTGCTCTATAATCAAACAGTATGTCCCAGCGATTTGGAAAATTTCATATATTACACCATTACACAAAGGAGTCAATTAAACAGAACTAACAAACTACCAGCCCATTGCTATACTTTCACCACTTTCTAAAATTCTGGAAATATGTATCCACGTTCAACTTCTTAAACACCTTCTAAACAATAACCTCCTTTCATCATCACAGCATGGATTCTGACCATATCATGTGAGTGAGGTATGTTCATAGGTTCATAAGTGTATTCTAAGCTAAACAAACCTAGCCCATAGGATTACCCTGGCATCGTGCCACCCGACCTTAGTTCCCAATGCCTCTGTCTAGTAGAGCCATTGGATTGATCCCTGGGGTGAATTTTCTACACTCATTAAGATTTCTCTTGAAGAGAGCCAGTGAGGTGCTCTGTTTGACATGTATGGGAAGTCTATTCCATAGCATGGGCAGTCTCTGTGTTATGAACCTGTCCCTCCACATGTACTTTTGATTGTGGTAATGAGATTGAGGTCTCTGGAGCATGTAGTGTGGAGGGATTGGGATTTCTTTAGATGTAGCATTTCTAACAGAGCTGGGTCAGACATGGCTTTGTAAGTCAAGCAGAGATCGTCTCTAAGTAGGCGATATGAGACAAACAATAGTTGCAGTTTTTTGAGTCTGTCCATATAGGACAGTCTCTTTTTCATAGCACTACTAAAGCTCTTCTAAGTTTCACTAATACTATAAATAAATTCAGAGATGATGGCAAAATAGTGTCTTCAGTCCTTTTGGACATGTCTACAGCATTTGATACAGTTTCCCATCCTAAGTTACTGTCCACTCTGAATAATCTTAATATCAATCCTGATGCTGTTATCTGGTTTCAAAGTTATCTATCTAGTCACCAGTAAGCTGTGAAATGGAAGCAAGATCTATTCCCACTCCTTCCTGTTACACTTGGAGTCCCTCAGGGCTCAATCCTAGGACCCCTCCTCTTCAGCATATTCATAAATGATCTTAATACTGCCTCCTGTCAAGCATCTATCATACAATACACAGATGATTCAACCCTCATATGTGCAGCATCCACAATAACTCAACTTCTTACTGTCACACAAAAAGCCTTCTCTGATATTGAAGCATGGCTAGCAAACTCACAACTCATTCTCAACCCTAATAAAACTAAACTTATGATCTTTCATCCATCTAAACCTACTAACCTCCCAGCTAACTTTTATATCACTGCCAGTAATAATACTAGGATTTTCCCAGATTCCCAAACAAAACTATTGGGCATCATAATTGACAACAGACTAAAATTTGACATACACATTTCTAACACAATCAAAAAGGTTCACAAGAAAATGGGAACAATGTATAGAAACAAAAAATTCTTAACAGATACTGCAAGAATAGCCATAGTTAGAACACACCTTCTCTCCTTAGTCTTATATGCATCCCCCATACTTACCAACCTCAAAAAGTCAGAACTAATTAAATTAGAATCATGTTACAATAAGATTGCCAAATATGCAACAGATTCTACACATTCGACCCATCACTGTCAATGCCTCAAAAATCGTTCTTGGTTGGCACTATCTCATGTTATGAACTATAACCAATTAATAATGTCTCACAAAATAATGTACAATCCTGACAATGTACCTTCCCTAAAAAAATCTTCTACAACCCTATTCTAACATTTGTAATCTTCAATCATCTAATAAAGACTTAAACCAAGTAACCAAAGTATCCAATACAGCCGACAACTCTCTTTACTCTAACTTTGTTTCCAAAAATTGGAATACCCTTCCACATAGTATTAGATCCATACATAATCATAATCATTTCAAAATATTTCTCAAAAGACACCTATTTAAATCCTGGCTTTGCACATGTAACACTCCAGGTTAATTATTAACTTAGCACTACTTATACAATTTGGCTGTATGTACTAACTCTGTTAACATATCCCTTCTAACAACACTACTTCTCTAGAAGTAGTTACATTCCTAGCTGCAACTCTCACCACGGAAGTACTACTAACTAGGCACTACTTTGCCTAAGTGATTCTCCCTACTTAATTTCCTAACTAATGTTATGTTTTTCCACATATATAAGTTCAACCATATATTTGTCTATATTCAAGTCTTTAAAGTCTTGTTCTATTTGATACTATGTATATATATTTTTGTTTTAAAATTTTTATCCTGCAAATGTGGCAACACTCATTTTTTTGTCTATAATTTATATTACTTGATGTGATGACTGCATGTAAGCTTAAGCTGGAGCTTTACTCCCCGGGCCTCCACTGAAAATGGGCACTGTCCCAGTCGGTCCATCCCAGTAAACAAATGTAAAATAAATAAATAAAATAAAGTAAACCGCGTATTTGGGTCTTGAGTGCTGCACATTGAACATTATAAGGAACATTGCTATTTCCTGTAGCTTGTTCATATAATATGACAAGGATAATATCTCATACTTGGCATCATCTTTTTTAAAGTGCAGTGTAATCAAAAGTCAACTTATATAATTTTGATTGAATCTGTGTTTGGGTGAACTGATACAATTCTGATCTGTCAAAGATAATGGGTGAGCAAATTGGTGTAACTAAGGAAATTATTTTTTTGAGCTATGATACAGCATTGGAATTGCTTGGACATAGTAAGGCCTTGCTGAGTCTAATTATTTTGGCTGCCAATAACACAATTACTAGAAAATGGAAATCAAAGTCTAAACCAAGTGTACTAGAAGTAGTGAATATAGTAACAGAGATAAAACAACTGAAAATTGTATCTTTGCAAAAGGGTAGGAGCAAATTACATATAAAACATGGGAATTGTAGGAGCAATATATGCAGAGGTGAAATTTAAAATAAGGCAGGATTGAATGAGCTATGTAATGTTTGACTGACAATGACTGGATAGATTATAAGTGATGTATAATGTTTGCAACTAAAATTATGTCAATATGGTATGTTCTGTATAATATTTGCAACTAAAATTATGTCAATACGGTTTGTTTTCATTTATATAAATGTATGATTGCCTATGTCATATATGATAATTTAATAAAGATATTTCTTGTTTAAAAAAAATGATCAGTAAATATCTAGGTTCAGCACTGAAACAGGTTACTGAGTCAAAAGAAGTGGCAGAAATAAAAAAGAAATCTAATCTGTACCACATTTTGCAGCATTATGAAACATACCTAAATGTAAGACCTAGGAAATATATTTCACAAGCTGAGTAAGGGTCGATTAAATCAAAATCTGAGACTAAATTTAAAATAATTAGTGAGGCATTACTGCTATAATATTTTTAACAACTAGATCTGTGTCTAGCTGGATCAATAATAGAGTTACAATCACCCCTTAAAGATAGAAAGAAGTCTTAATTCCTTTTACTCATCTCTCCTCAAACTTAGTATTGAATATAATACCCTTTTTGGCATGTATTTGTTTAAACATCACTTGAGGGGCTTATCTCTGTACTCAGTCTCTTATAGACTTCTTTGTATTGATCTATGTTTAGATTTCCAAACCATGACAGATATGACACTCCTTATTTTCCTAGTCATAGGATCATAGGGCCCTTACAAGCCTAGCCAAGTTCTAGCCTTATTCCCATGATCAGCACCTAATGCCCCTGTCCATGAGGAGCACAGGTGAAACCCCCAGGGTGAATTTACGGTTACCCATCCAATCGTCCAGATTGCATTTGAAGAGGGCCAATGAGGTTTGACATGAAGTGGGAGTCTGTTCCAAAGGTGTGGTAAACTCTGGGATACAAATCTGTCTCTCCAGCAGTTTCTACTAATGTCACATACCAGGTTAAGGTCTTTAGTGTGAGTAACTTGTGTACCATTTGACTTGCAGATACGCAGCATTTCCAATAAAGCAGGGTCAGAGACTGCCTTATATACAAGGCAGAGATCACATTTGAGTAGTTTATATGAAACAAAATAAAGTGACAGTGATTTCAGATGATCCACATAAGACAGATGCTGAAGACCTTGAATTTTCCTTGTGTGGAACCTTTGTGGTCTCTCCAGTTACTGCAGGTGCTTGAAAAGGTACATACCAAAAGGGGCACTGTATTCAATTATTACCCTGATGAGAGAAGAGTACAGGGAGGTTATAACTTATACCTTTACTCATGAGATGAGCAATATAGAATGCCCTTCTTACCACCATGGAGACATGATGATCAAAGGTAATGCTGCTGTCAATCTGTGTGCCCAGGTCTCTCACCACTGAGTGCATACTTAGAATGTTGCTATTGATGTGGTAGTTATCAGGAACATCACTTTTACCAAAAAGGATAATAAAATTTTGGCACTGAGTTTAAGGCCATGACTGGCACTAATCATTTGTTTGTGTACGACCCTCTTGTAGGATGTTGACATAATTTGGAGATTCTATGACTGCTCTCAGTTTACAGTCATCAGCAAACTTTGTCAGCCCCAAAACTGTGTTTTTTGCTTGTACTTGGGAGAAATAGGTTTCCAAACAGTAGAGGTCCCAGGACTGGACCTCAGAATGACTAAATGGTTCCTCAAGTACCTAAGGACTTAACCCACATTAATACATAAGTAAGACACATCAGTATGATAGCTTTATATCCCATCACATTACCTAGCTTTAGAACAAACTTCCACTACTTGTCAAGTAGAGTAACACTGTTGTTACTATAAAGGTAAATCTATATAACTGGATGGACATACACAAATTTTCCTGTGCTCTATTTTTTGCTGCCTTCACAGAGACTGAAATAACATTTGAATATGGTTTACTGCAGAGGCATAGCTAGGGTGAGATAAAGGGGGAAACTATCTGGGCAAAAGTGTTATGGAACACAACTGGCTGATGTCACTCGATCTTTAGTACATTACTATTATTATGTTGTTATTGCAATGTAGTCAGGACTGAAGCACTTTGACACTTTGTAAATGGTTTACATTTTATGAAGATACTTGCTATAAATGTAGCAAACAGTTTCTTACATTTGATACAATTCAAATGAAAAAGCTGAAGATTATTATTTTTGCTTATTTATCGGCTCCTCAAGTATGTGAGAACTTTCTTTTTTCTCCTCAACCTGAAGTTTAGTGGGAAGCCAGATCAATAAATTTCACAGGGTGCCAGACTTGTTAGCTACAGAGGCTCTGGTTTATTGAGTACATTTGTAATGGTCTGTAGACTGACTTACTATAGGTCCTGGATGTAGAACATTTGAAAATGCCTAGTGCTGGCATTGGTAGAATAAATGCATGGTTTGACATCAGCTTCTCTTACATGTAATCAGTTATTACATGACATGATATGAGTGACAATTATATGGGTTTTTGCACTTACTTTTCTCACTTGCTTAGAGAAAAACAGCTCTTGTACTCACTTTCCTCACTTATCTAGAGGAAAATATTTTTTATTCAGGCATGTCCAAGGGTCAGCTCCCAGTGTTCTTGCCTGTCTATCTGATGAATCTGGGCATCTTGGGGCAATGTAGAAATTGCCTCATGTACACAGACAACCCTCTCCTCCTACCACCCAATACTGCACACTGTGAGAGATGCACTTATCTAGTCAAACTGGAGGTAAAGCTCTCTCCAACCAAGACCGAACTTGACATTCAGGAGGAGAAGGTAAACACTTGAACCACACCACACTTATCACATAGTCTCACTAAAGCTACACCACCAAAATCCACACATAGAAACACAAAAATATTCATGGAGGCTCTCAATAATAATCTGCCCAAGCAACAGAGACTTCCAAAGCAGAAACACAAGCAACCTTCACCCCTCAACACAACCCAAATGACACATAGCCCACAGACTTAGTGTGCCACTCAACCACAGCCAATAAGGCAAAACAACGTATCCGACACACTATGCATAGGTTACTCTATAGTCAGGCACAGTGATGTCCCACTCACCAGGCTAAACAAGAAGAAGGTTACTGTCAGCTGCCTGTCAGGTGCCAGGATCCGCCACATAACCCACGTACTCAGGTCACTCCACAACAAGTACAAATATGACTCTGTCATTGTCCATGTTGGTGTGAATGACCTGAGATGTACCTCCCTGGACTACATGAAAAGAGACATGGAAGAGCTCTCCAATCTTGTAGCCCAGGCAGGTATGACCCTAGCCCTGAGTAGCATTCTGCCATTGCCCAGAATGATACCGCAGTACAAGGACAAAATGATTGACTTCAACAATTGGCTGAGCTTCTGGTGTCATTCTAGGGGGATCCAGTATCTGTCTGCTTGGGATGACATGGTTGACAGGCCACGATGCTTTGCCAGAGATGGCCTGCACCTGTCACCCCTGGGATTCCGGATACTGGCTAAGGCTCTTACCGCCCCTATAGTGCCTTTTTTAGGCAAGGCTCAAATGTCAAATTCACCACCGTAACAGGAACAGGCAAGCAAAAACTGAGGGTAATGTTACTCAATGCTAGAAGTTTAAATCTCAAAATGCACTCACTCGAGGCATTCCTTAAAATGGAGAACATCAATATCTGTGCAGTGACTGAGACCTGGTTCAAGGCTCCAGAGAGCACCCCTGCACTAACAGGCTATAACTCATACCACACTTTTCGGCCATGTAACCTGGACCAGAACACCAAAGGCAGAGGTGTGTCCATATTCAAAGGATATCCACACCTCCAGGCTAGTTGTTCAGCATAATGCATCCGAGGTTATCCAAGTGCAACTAACTCTGGGCAAAACTGGAATCCAAATTGTAGCTTGCTACAGATCCCCCACCATGCCCCAAGATTCCCACTTCCTTTTTCTTGATATACTGGAAAATATTAGGGTTCAACCAAACACCCTAATAATGGGCGATTTCAACAACCCCACCATTGACTGGGAAAACTACTCGTGTACCAACTCCTTCACACAATGCTTTCTGGAATTCATAAACTCCAATGCCCTGGATCAACTTATCCACACCCCCATTAGGGGCAACAATATCCTAGACCTAGTCATTACCAACATGAGTGACCGGTGTTCCACACCTGAAGTCAACTCCTCGTTGGTCCGACCCGACCATAAGCTAATCACCCTTGATATCCACATCCCACCCTCACCCCCCATTAAGGAAACCATGGAAAAAATTTCTCCAAAGCCAACTTCATGCTTCTTAAGACAGAAGTGGTGAACTTCATGACACCCATGTAGATGGACAATACAGTTACGACTGCTGAATCCTACACAAATGCACTCTATAAGCACTTACACGAGTGCATGGATTGTGCTATCCCAAACTGAACCAAGAAGCTATCCTCCAAAAAAGGAAGCCAATCTGGTGGTCCCCTGCCATAAACAAACTGTACAATAGAAGGAAGAAATTGTTGCAAAAGAGAGTAAAATCCCATGAGTGGAGGAGCTCCCTGGTCAGCCTCAGTAAGAAGCTGAGATCCATTATAAGATCCTCCGAAGCTAGCTACGAAAACAAAATCGCCACTGATTCTAAGGACAACCACAAAGCATTCTATAGCTATGTCAAGAATCTCAATGGCAACACCCAGATCTGCTCTGAGTTACAGCACAATGGCACGAAAATTACAGAACCAACTGATATTGCCAACATCCTGGCAGATAGGTTCAGTGTTAACTTTACCCCCCACCTTACCCCCTAAAGGGCCCATATCTATACAGGAAGAATGCAGAGTCCCTGTAATCACAACTACGCAGGTAAAAGCTGCAATCTCTAAAGCCAAAAACACCGCATCCATGGGACTGGACAACATCCCAGGCTGCATTTTACACGAACTTCAGAATGAACTGGCTCCCCACCTAAGCACCATGTTCAATCATAGCCTCACATCAGGCTTTGTAACCACTGAATGGTGTACAGCAACAGTTATCCCACTCCACAAAGGGGGAGCCACCACTGATCCTGGGAACTATCGCCCTATTAGCCTGATGAGCCTGGTCTGCAAGGCCATGGAACGTATCATCATGGAACTCATAAACAAAGACATTGGTAACCTCCAAACTCTGGATCCCACCCAGTTTGGGTTTGTGAAAGGCAGATCATGCCTCCTGAACCTGATAGATGACTTTGAGGCAGTCACCAAAGCCGCAGATGAGGGTGAGGTGGTTCACACAGCCTATCCTGACCTCACCAAGGCTTTCGACACCATCCCCCATTCTGGAAATATAGCTAAACTCACTAAACTAGGTATAAATCCCTACGTCACAAGATGGGTGGCCAACTGGCTCACTGACAGAACCCACACTGTAAAAGTTGCACACTCCAAATCTAACCTCAAACCAGTGACAAGTGGAGTACCACAGGGTTCAGTTCTGGGACCTCTCCTGTTTGGTATCTACTTCTCTGAAGTACAGGCTAACACAGAAGGCCTCTGGCTAATGAATTTTGCAGATGACTGCAAACTAGGAACCATAGTCGAGTCCCCAAATGATGTGGAAATCCTACAGAAGGGCCTCACTGAGACAGAAGCCTGGTGTCAGAGCCATGGCCTCAAGCTCAATGCCAAAAAGTGCATTGTCATCCCCTTTGGCAAAAACTCTGTACCCATGAACTACTACATAGACAGCAGTCTACTTAACACCAAATGTGTGATAAGAGACCTTGGGACCCAGGTGGACAGTAGTCTGTCCTTTGATAGTCACATCACCACAGTAGTCAGGAAGTCCTTCTACATGTCACACCTCATCATAAAAGGGTTCTCATCCAGGAAAAAATAGGTCATTGTTCCCCTCTACCCGACACTCATTAGACCCATTATAGGGTACAATGCCCCTTTTGGAATATACATCACAAGACATCTGCAGCAGCTGGAAAGGCCACATAAGTACCTCACAAAGAGGATTACTAGCCTCAAACAGATGCCCTACACTGACCATCTCAAAAAAACTCCAGCTTTACTCCGTAGCATATCGCCTACTCCGAGGTGATCTCTGCCTAACATATAAAGCTATGTCAAACCCAGAGCTTATCGGACATGCAACACCTAAAGAAATCCCAATCCCTCGGAGCTACATGCTCTAGGGACCTAAACCTTGTCATCACAATAAACAGGACATGCTGAAGGGATAGATTCCTGCCCCAGAGACTTCCCATACTCTGGAACAGACTACCCATCTATGTCAAGCAAAGTTCTTCATTAGCACTCTTCAAGAAAAATCTTGATGAGTGGATGGGAAATAGGAAATACACCCCGGGGATCACTTCTGTGTCTCTGCTCGACAGTGGCACAGGAAAATAACTTTCTTGGGTGGCATAAGCCAGGGAACCTTGTTGGCTAGGCTTATGTAGGCCCTCAGGCCGATAGCCTAGTACCTACCTATGAACCTATATACCTTTGACATCAAATTCATACATTCATGGGGTAGCTTTTAAGTTAAATTAGATAACAATTGTGCTGACAATGTACTTGCAATATAGATATCAAAGTCTGACATACTTGCCTTCTGCCTAAAGTCCATTCAACTTTATATAAATGTAGAGGTTCATAGGTTCATAGGTGTATACTATGCTAGTGACTACAAGGGCTATTTTAAGCTCATCCATGCATCCCAAATATAGCCAATGAGCTTTGGTGCTCTAAAGTTTATTTTAAAGGGTATATGTAAGCTAAGTCTTGATGGTCAAGTATTTATAGGCTACCTCTGCCCATTAGAGACATGGTTTCCAAACCAGAAAGGAAGTTCCGATTCCCCATCCATTGGTTAGGGTTCTGGTTGAATTGGGTTAGGGAAGAACTCTGCTTCACATGGATGGGAAGCCTGTGTTACAGGGAAAGGATATTTGCTGAGCCTCATATCTGTCCCCCCAACATGTCCTTTTTATGTTGCAAGCAAGGTTTAAGTCCTTAGATCAAACAGTTCTGATGTTATTTGTTTCTTGGATATGCAAACAGTCTATCAGAGCAGGATCCAAGGATGGCTTGCATACAAGGCATAGATTGCCACTCAACAATCTGCAATCTGTAGGAGACAGAGTACAGGGACTCTGAGGTGATCAGCTTAGGACATGTTATTAACATCCTCTATTCCTTTTGTGAGGAACCTCTATGGACATTCCAGTTATTGCATGTGCCTGGTCAGGAAAATACCAAAAGAGCGATGTACTCAATCATAGGTCTGATTAGGGCCAAATACATTGGAACAATGACTTTTTTGGCCAAGATGCCAAACCCTTGCTTATAGGTTGAGCAACATAGAATGATTTAATTACTACCTTAGACACATTTTGGTTGAAAGCAAGGTTACTGTCTGCATACATCTCAAACTCCCTGACTACTGGGCCTACTGTTGGGGTATATTATCTATGAGGTAGTTTCCTGGGGTAGCTGGCCTCTCAAAGGATACTATTATACATTTCTTAGCACTGAGTTTTAAACTGTGACTCTGGTACCAGTTATTTGTCTCTGTCAGCCCTTCCTGGGGGATATTAGTGTTTTTGGGGGGTTCGATGCAATCATCTGTAAACTAAATCAGCCAGAGGTTCATGACATTAGTCTTGACTTCAGAGAAGTAGATGCCAAAAAGAAGCAAACCCAGCACAGAGCCAACTGGGACTCTGTTAGTGACCGGCTTCTTTGTGGAGGTGGTCTCACCTATCCTAACTTCCTGGGTCCTATCAGAGAGCCATCTGTCTATCCAGCATATAACATATATCTTTATAACTAATTCAGTGAGTTTGTTTAGAATGCCTGAGTAAGGTATTTTATCAAATGACTTGGCTATGTCAGGGTAGGCAGTATACATCATTCTGCTGAGATACATTGCCTTTGTAACCTTCTCAAAGAAGTCTACCAGGTAGAATATGCATGATCTGCACTTGATGAAATCAGGTGGGTTGGATCCAGTGTCTAAACATTTCCTATGCAAGTATTAACTATTTCCATAATATTTTTTTCCATCGATTTACAAATGAGACTAGTCAGACTTATGGAACTGTAGGTAATGGGGGTCCACAGATGGCAGCCGTTGTGCAAGCGATGACCATTACCATTTTCCATTCCTGTGGCACAAAACCTGTCTGGAAGCTACGGTTAAATAGTGACTCCAGTGGTCATGATAGGTCATGTTTCATGCTATTTATGAGACATCCTGGGATATTATTGGGGCCTATCAATGCAGTGCTCTTGGATGGTACATTTAAGACCTGCTCGTTAGTAATATTTAAAGGGAAGGTTGCGTTTGATAGTATTTCCTGAAGACTGACCAGGGAGATAAAGAGGAATAAAACTGGAGCTGAATTTGTCAGACAGTAGATTTGTTGTGTCTTCCAGTTTAGTGAAGGCAGCTCCTTTAACAATTAGTTGTGTGCTGCCATTTAGTTTGCAGATATTGCTAAAGAAAACCTAATGATTGTCCTTGGCCTGGGGATATATTTTTACCTCAAAATTAGCTTTGGTGGACTTGATTTGCCCTCTGAATTGTTTATTTAGATTGATTAGAGATTATTTTATCCTGCTGGAGATTGCACTTCCTAATTTTTGCTATGACTTTCTTTCTTTTGTCATACATCTTATTAATGTTGGGATTCCTGCAGGATGGTTTGTTATTTATAATTTTTTTCTGAGCGTACTGCTAGTATGTCTCTATTCATTTATTTACAAGCTTGTACAGGGTTTCTCTGAATGATTCCACATAGGGAGCTGTGTTCTTTGGGTTTGGGTAGGCTTGAAATGTTGACAGCTTATCACTTAATAGTAGGAAGTTTGCCTTAGAATTGTTCCTAAATGCTCTTAAGTTAGCTATAGTCCCATGTTTTATTTTTATTTCCAAGGAATCAGCTTTATGGTCCAACCTTGCCAGAGAGTACATTAAACTGGGAAGTGGACAGCATTCTCAAATGTTTAAGATGACAAATTCGAGCATGTTTGTGCCGCTAGTGGGCATATTGACTATCTGGTCCACCGTGTTTCTGTTTACAAAGTCCAAGAATCTCTTGGGTATAGTTAAAGTCGCCCATGAATATAGTATTAGGTTGAATGGTGAGTGTCTCCAGTAAGTTTAAGTATGAGTTATGGGTTTCCTGGGTCATAGAGGGGGACCTATAGTTTCCAAGGATATGGTATGAGACTTGGCCTATAGTAATTTGGATGTGGAGAAGCTCAAGAATTTCATCCTGCTTTACCGCCCTCTAGGAGAGTTTCTCTTTAATGAATATTGAGACACCTTCACCTTTAGTTTCTGCTTCTGCAGTAACTAGCGTAAATGTGTAGAAGACATTGTAGCCCTGCACTGCCAAGATGCTCTCCACGGCGTTAAACCATATCTCAGTAACTGCAAAGAGCTTGGAGGGAGTGGAGTTTCTTGCTTGGACTCCTGGCATTGAGCAGTAACACCTTTAGATTTCCTTGAGATGGTTTTGTTATGTTGGAAGGTCTGCCAGTTCGGTATTGCCTAAAAAAAGCACTAAGACAAGCTAATATTCAAAAGTCTAGAGGGGACAGATGCAGACCATCCCTTGCAAAGCATCATAATCTTTCAACTATATCATACTATGCTGACAAATAATGTACCCCCTTGGAGCAACGCCAGAAGTTAAACCAATTATTGAAGTCAGTCATCTTCACTTCATATTTTGGCATCATCCTTGGTGAAGGTAGAATGCTGCTCAATGTTAGGCTCATATCAACCTAGAACAAATAATCCAGGAGCTCCATCATGTCTCTCTTCATATAGTCTAGGGAAGTATGTTTCAGGTCATTTACACCCACATGGACTATGATTGAATCATATCTTTGGGCCAATGGTTTGTGGTCCAGTGACCTGAATACGTGTATGAGCTGGCAGATCCTGGCCCTTAATAGGCAACTGAACATGACTTTCTCCATACTCAGCTTAATGATCAGTGCATCTGTGTGTCTCACAATGGAATATTCTATAGCTAAAATATTGGGTTGTGTGGTGTCTTGCCCTATGGGCTTGGAAGTTGTGGCTCCATGAGATGTGGCTGTATGTGTTGTGGTAGGAAATATTTTGGTAGAGTGCTTTTGGGGGTTCTGAGGATGTTTGTTGTAGGTTCAATGTCAGGGTTTTTTTGGGGTTTAGGAAAATAGCTTTTAAGTGCCTCAGCAGATGTGGGTCTATGTGTCTGACCATAACGTGTGCTGGATGTATTATGTGAATTTCTGACAACCTGATTTTTTTTTATGAGTGCTTGTACATGACAGCTTTGCCCCTACTGACTTTGTGTAGATACATCTTTCACATATCTTATCAGTGTGTTTAAAAATTAGATGGTTGTCAACAAACATGAGCAGACATCTCAACTGTACTGAATTCCATGGTATTTACTGGTTTTGAGAGCAAAATATCGGGGTTCCACGAATTCCCGAGTGGCCCCCTTAATTTCCCAATTTCCTGTTTTTTTTTTTTTTGTATTACCAGTTGTTGCCACTTTACATTTTTGGCTGATGTCACCACACATCACCAGCCTATAGGGGCATGCGTGATGACATCAGCTACTGCCAGTTGGAGTTGAAGAGAATAGGGAGGAATATAACAGCAATGGCAGGTGCCGGGTGGTATAATTTAAATTTTGCAGAGACACAGAGTTCTCCAGGTAAGAACAACTGTTATTATTTATTGTGCAACATCCATACTGCATTATTTTATTTATCCGCTGGCCTGGGCAGCCAAGATACTGTGTGTTTGTTGTTGTGTATTTACTATTTATGGCATTATAACTCCCAGCTCTAATTCAACAGTTGCTGCATTTTTAAGTCCACCCTCCATGGCATTCAATTTAGTTTTAGTTCACTTGTGCATTTTTAAGTCCACTGTCTGCTGGCCGAGAGATAGTGTGTGCACGTTGCAGAACTCTGTATTCAACCTGAATTTACCATTGCTTTCATTTTGCGTGTGTGTGTGTGTGTGTGTGTGTGTGTGTGTGTGTGTGTGTGTGTGTGTGTGTGTGTCTGTGTGTATGCGCGTGTGTGCGCATGTGTGTGTGTGTGTGTGTGTGTGTGTGTGTGTGTGTGTGTGTGTGTGTGTGTGTGTGTGTGTGTGTGTACTACCCCCAAACAAGGATTATCCCAATTGTTTCAGACACAAGAATGTGAACTAACAGTTATGGCAGAACACGGCTGCTGAACTTTCTTTCGTGCCAGGCCATGATTATGTGTGCTCTGCTGCTTACTCAATGTGGTGAAATTATAGATTGTTTAAACATTACATTACTTATATTCGTGCTTTCTAATGAATGCCATATGACCCGCATCTCTGGGGCGTGACTTGCTGAAAAGTGAAGAAACTGGCTTGTTGACAAAAGTAATGCAGACTGAATCTCTTAACTGATGGGATGTGGTTTTAACTGCTTATTTCAGTTTACTGCCTAAAATACAGTACAGATTCCATTTAGGAATCTCTTTCAGTCATCCACCGCCGCTGCATGTGAACTCATGATCTAAACGTATACTAGCATAGCAGCTAAATATGCATTGGTGCTTTGTATTTATTTACTGAATTTGTGACTTGTGGGATTTAGTAATACAGTTTTATTTGCAAGTTATCCTGGGCAGTACAGAACCTCTGGTTAGCCCTGTAAAATAGAGTTTGGTTTAATTCATGTTTAACTACAATAATAAGATAGACATATCCCCAAGAACCTTATTTCAAACACCTCAGGATTCAGCAGAATATAGGCATTAACATATTTAAAATAAATGCATCATTTTAGGTAGACTGCCACAGCATTGCTTAGCACCTGTGGACTGCCACATCAACAACTAGCTTAACATTTATCAGCAGAACTCTTCAAGGTTATAACTGATCTGTTTATTTGTACGCCAAGGTCAAAACTTTGCACTTAGCTAATTTTGGTTTAATAGGTCTGTTTTGCATCTGTGAGCTGTGCTGTCATGCAACCCAGGACTAAGTGTGTGAGGATAATGTTAGTACATCTGCCCAAGAGCTGTGGTGATATGTAGTGTATACAAAAAATGCTGACACGGCACTTGCTGCAACAGCAAGTAATGGGAAGCAGTGCATTGTGTTTGGAACTGGATGCTTTGCACCCAGCCAGGTCTAAAACATGCCTTTAGCAGGGCATAAGGAAATAATTTAAAAGATTCTGAAGTTACAGGAAAATAACTAAAATGTAGCCATCCATTTAATTATTTTTCCACCATTGAAAATATGTTTTCCAGAAACATACACTTTCTAGGATAGGGTGGGAGCTAAACTTGGATGAGGGGAGGGGGGCTATATTCTATTAATGATAGCTGGTGTGCATTTCTAAATATACTCACTGTGTCCCTGACTTCAAATACTTTAAAGTTGAAGGGCTTCAAACAGTTAAAAACAGTGGGCAAATAGGCTGAAGCTATAGCATGGCTTTAGTCAGGGATAATGGATTCTAAAAGGAGTGGTGTTTTTTAATTAATCTCTGGAAGCCATTTGCTATAGTATTACATCAGAGGCTTCCTTATAAGATAACCTATTATGGACTAAACACTGTATTGGGATGTTTCCCAGTTACCTGGATCTTATAAGGTGATGGTTGGACAACCTTTTCTATCTCATCTGCAATCTGTACAGTTTGCTGTTCCTGAAGGACCCTTCTTGGGACCACTTGTGCTCACTTGTTTATAAATAACTTTAGCCATTGTTTTCCAGTCAGCAAAATAATGCTTTATGTAGATGAAGTCAGCTCCATGGCTATCTGTTTTTTTGTCAGAAACTTTATGAGGTTCTTGATTCAGATCTGTTTGGAGCAGTCAGACTGGAAAATTTTATCTCCACTAGTAGAAGAAATGGCATGTTAAATACTACTTATTATACAACGACCCCTCATTAATATTCCAAAACGTGCATGCTGATTGGTCATCATGCACGTTGTAAATCAGACTTATACTAATGGAAAAAGGTCCGGTCGCCCGGACTTTCCATTAGTATAAGTCTTTTTTTACAGCAACGGAGAACGCAAGATCTCCGTTGCTTTTTAGACACTGTCTCGCTATGTTAAAGGAGTTTAACATAGTGAGACAGCTTTAAAAAAAGTAACGGAGATCTTCCTTTCTCCATTGCTTTTTTTATAGCTGTCTCACTATGTTAAATGGGTTTAACATAGCGAGACAGCTTTATAAAATGCAACGGAGATTCTCCATTGCTTTTTTTAAAGCTGTCTCACTATGTTAAACTCTTTTAACATAGCGAGACATTTTGTAAAAAGCAACAGAGATCTTGCTTTCTCCGTTGCTTTCACCCACAGCTCTGATGTATTGCTTAAGCATACGCATGCACAGTACATCAGAACTGCTGCAGAATACCAGACAGCTGCGGAAGGGCAGCAAGGAGGCATTATACAATGCCATTATTTAAGAAAAGTAAGTATTTTTTTTCTTAAATAACGTCATTGTATAATAGCAATAACCCACTTCTGGGTGTGGATAATGCTGGATTTACCCACGGTTGTCTTTGTTTGGCCACTTGGGCTTCGACCTTGTGACCAAACCACACCAACCATGGGTAAATCCAGCATTATTACTCTCTGGTTCGATTCTTTACTTCTATTCACAATATGCATTTCACAGACCACTGTCAAAACACAGATCCTCTTTGGTACTACAGATTACAAACTTCTCATAAAAGAAGCCAGGCTTGCATCAAGTAAATGAATGTCATCCACATGCAGGAATATATACTGGTTATTGTAAGGTTGGTTAACACCAACAGATTTCACATCAGATTGCCTTATACAATGTTTGCCATTTCTTGAGCAACTCACCAAGGATGGAACACCACTGTGTTACCCTTCAAAAGGCAGGGTGACTTCCTTTTGCCTATAAACTGGACCTCATTTTCATATTTGTACAATAATTTTAAAAAATTACAGCCTCCAACATTGTGCATTTCTTGACAAGATTCTTAAACTCAAATGTATGAATGTAATTCTGTATGTCCTGCACATCTGCCTTCCGTGCTTTAACCTTTCTTCCTCATTCACTGGCATGCTTGTCTAAAGCTTTACTGGTCTTCTGTCCCAAATGTTGAAACTTCATACCCTCTCTTATGAGGAGCCACCATACCAATGGAGAGTTTATACTACAAGACTAGTATGGTGGCTTCTGGTTACTGTCTACATAGAGTTAGTATTCACTTTCTGAGTCTGCATGTTTTTTCGTTGAGTACTCCTTTTTCTCCCACAATTAATAGGCTGGTTGACTGGCTACACTAAATCATAGTTATACCTACTGTATTTATGGTTGCACTTGTGGCCCAGTTCATGACTTATTCATCTGTTTAGTTAATGATCAATAAGAGTCAAATTAGTCTTTTTCACACATGCTTACTGCAGCTTTATTACAGATATTACCAAAAAGAAATATGTAGATTACTTAAGTTTTTTATTCCACCATCAAGTTGGCATATATTTGCTACAATGAAGGGCAATTAACCAGGTCAGAATGGTGAATTGAATTATACAAAACATGGCTTTTTTAATTTTTATTTCTTGAAGATACTTTTAGTTATAGTTGTTGTTTACTAAGCCTGATTAGTTGATAGTTGTTTACTAACCTTGAATTTAATTTTTGTTTGCATTGCTATGTTTTCTACTTTTGTTAATTTTATTTAATAAGTAACTTCAAGTTTCAAGGGCAGAGAAGTTTTAATGCTAAATCTGTTTTCATTGTGAGACTGTATTCCTTTGCTTAGCAGATGTCTGTTAGTGTTTGTGGTATAAAATGTAAAATAAAATCCAGATAATCGTTGTAGAAGTAAAGCAGTATGCCCATTACAATGTTTATGGTAAATGGGGAGAAATAACCAAGTAATGGGACATTGGGATGACTGCAGGGGGACTCTGGGGTCATTTTTTGGTTATCTGTTCTTCAGTTTGCATTTGAAAGTTGGTATCCCACAATTCCATTGGAGTGGGCAGGGTTACATAATTATATATGAAGATTTTATGTTAATCAGCATACAGATTAGTACCTATTTTTTATGGAACTTTGTCCAGATTTTTTTTTTTTCAAAAATAATTTTTATTTTTATAATAAAACCATGCATACATATGATGATACAAGCCATGAAAAAGTACACAGATATTACACACATGATGTCTTGCAACAATGTTAGAAAGGAAAGGGAACAAAAGGGCATGTTTAAAATGAACATAAGAGAAAAGTACAATAACTTGCAGTATGCATAGTGCACAAACTAACAACAATAGACCCATACTAAACAATATTTACAGTGCTACCCGTATTAAACAAAGAAAAAAAAAAAGCAACAGTGTCACTACTTATACAACTAAAAGTTAGCAGCCCTACTTATATCTTGCAGTAGGAGAGAGGAACACCTCTAACAAAGTATAACCATATCTTAGTCACATAGGATTACTTCAAACAGGGTTTTCCAAAGTTTACTGAAGTAGGCTCTCTTCTTAGGTCCATTTATGATGAATTTCTGAGCCAAAATATATTTAATGGCCATATCTTTAAATCCCCGCCAGCATAATTTGGTGCGATCTAACCAATTATAAGTGATGTACAGTTTTATGAGAAAACAGAGCGTTATTAGGATATGGAGATGAAATTTAGGCAGGCCATGAGGGTATGTTTAGAATAGCCGTTTCCCATGAGAGAGTGGAGTTATAGTAACCCATTTTTTTGAGACGCACTTTGAGAGAACACCAAAGTTTATGGGAGTTATTGCAGTGCCACATAATATGTAGCAGGTCAGCTCTCACACCAGGACAACATGTACATAAAGGAGAGCTATTAGAGTTAAATTTGTTGATTCTTACTGGGGTATAGTAAGCATTGTTATTCAACATCAGTTGAGTGTATAAAAGTTTCTTGAAGGGGGATAGTTCTATGCTAGTTTTTATGGCTAGTTGTTTTTGATCATCTGTAATAGGAGGGTTTTGATTGTCCCAGTATTTGGAGAATAAACAGTTACCTTTATGCAGTAGTGGGTATATTAATTTATATGACAAAGAAATTGTTTTATTATTATTAGCAACTGTATTAATGATTAGGAATAGTTTATCAATTAGTTGCATATCAGGGGATATATTATTGGTTTGTGAAGAAATAAGTTCCCTGAGTTGACGTAGGATAACCGTATACCTGTTATTAACCTTAAGAATAGAACGTAATTCGGCAAGAGGCAAAGATTTATGTTTAAAAATATCCCATACTTTAAGATCTTTAATGAGAGGGAAGTCAGCAAGATCTATCAACTTGTTGTTGATTTTAAGATTTGGATTGAGATGTAGTGGTTGAAGGAGAGGTAAAAAAAATTGAAGATTAATGTCCTTAATCAGCTCTTGGAAAAGTTTTATTTGAAATTTCAATAGGGAAGATAGTTTTAGGCTATTCAAAGATGTGGGTGATAGAAAGGGAATAGCCTTAGGGTTAATTTTGTTAGAGAGAATATGTCTATGCCACATCTTTAACCAAGGAGGGTAGTGAGTTTGAGCTTTATTATTCATGTTTGCTATGGACCATAGTTTATTAGAGCAAATAATCAAATAGTAAAGATGAAAATTTGGAAGGCCCACCCCACCTTTCTCCTTTGGTAGACTTAATTTGGAAGAAGAAATCCTGACATTCTTGGGAAACCAGAGGAATTTGACCAAGGTTTTGTCAAACTGAGAAAAGAGATTGTTAGATATAATTACGTTTGTTGCACTAAATTGATAGAGGAGTCTGGGTAGGATATTAATTTTCACAATAGCTACTTTTGAGAGAAAAGATAAGTTTAATAGCTTCCATCTTTGTAGGTCTTGACATATGATAGACCATGATTTTAGCAAATTATTTTGAAGCATAGAGGCTTGATTGTGTTCAAAGTTAATGCCAAGGTATTTGAGACCGTATGAGATGTGAAAGGAAGATTCAGGGAAGAAAAAGGGTTTATGCGCCTCAGGATTAATTGGGAAAATATGTGATTTTTTATTGTTGACTTGGTACCCAGAGGCCTTAGAAAAAATAGTAATTGCTTTTAAAATTTTTGGCAGATCTGTGTTAGGAAATTGAAAATAAAGGTTTAAGTCATCGGCAAAGGCCGATAATGCTACGTGTGTGTTGAGAATTTTGGGTATAGTATGATGAGTATTTTGTGTAAGATATAAGAAGAAAGGTTCAATGAATAGATTGAAGAGAAATGGAGAAAGCGGGCAGCCTTGTCTTGTACCATTAGTAATCTGAATGGTATTAGATCTTTTTTTGTTTATATATAGATACGTGCATGAGTTTGAATATAGAGTTCTGATCATATCTAAAAAGGTTGTGGGTATACTAAAATGTAGTAGCGTGGAAAACAGAAAGTCCCAATTTACTCTGTCAAATGCTTTCGATGCGTCTAGGGTCAAGGCATATAGCGTTTTTTTTTTTCTTTTTTAGTAAACTGGATAAGAGAATCCAGCATTAATGTATTATCCCATGTATGTCTGTTGGACATAAACCCCGCTTGATCTGGTGATAGTAAATGTGGTAGTACCTGTTTAAGTCTGTTTGCTAAGATGGCAGAGAAGATTTTGATATCAACATTTATAAGCGAAATAGGTCTGTAATTATGTGGGTCTGTTTTTTCCTTATTGTTTTTAAGTAGTAGAATTGTTTTTGAGTTATTCCAATGTATGTCTGTGATTCCATTTTTTATAATGAAGTTAAAGACTTCTAGAAGAATAGGGGCAATTTTAGAATTAAAGGCTTTGAAGAAATTAGTAGTGAAGCCATCCGGATTTGCCTATTTTAAGTTTATTAATGGCGGTTTGAATCTCGAATATTAAGTGGAGCTGATAAGATGGATGCTTGATCCTGATTTAGAGATGGAAATGTGATGGAGTTAAGAAATGTGTCCACCTGTAGATTAGAGGTGGTGTGTTTGCTCTTGCTATATATGTCTGTATACATGTCATGAAAAAGATTAATTATCTCATAGTCTGATTTATATATTTCCCCTCTGTATTGCAAGATGGAAATTGTCGGAGCGCCGCTGTTGTTTTTGAGAATTCTAGACAGGGTTCTAGATGAGATTTGTGCCCATTCAGTGTAGGTTGCAATTTGTTTTTGTTCCTGTAACGAGTAATTCTGTAATTGTAGCTCACAATTTGTCCAGATTTTTGATCTTTCCAGTTTGAGAGGTATGAACATGAAGCAATTGCTACATTGCTGCAGTTCACCCATATCCTGCAAGCTGGCTGTGAAGAGAGCAAGAACATTCATATTTGTGGTTATTGCCCCTTTTTAGGTAATAGGTAGGTTGTTGCAGGAGTATAGAGTAATAACAGAAATATCTAATCCAAATCATATGAGGCAGTATTTGTCACTGTACAAACTGGATGCTCTTTATGCAGTTGATTAGTGGAGAAGTCATGAATGGTAGCCTTACAGGGAAAATATAAAATCTAGGTGCCATCATCTATACAAGGCACTGCTAAAACATGCTGAGATGAGCTTTGCACAAATGTGACACCTATATATAGATGCCCTAAAAAAACAGTAAATAAGTAAAAGGGCCCCTGGCCAATTACAACAAGTATAATCAAGGTTTCTTAAGTGATTTGGAGCACATAATTTCGCCAGACTACCTTCCCACCTGCCAGCATTCAGCATCACTAATTCGCACAGGCTCTTAAAAAACAAAATGGATTTGACGTGCAAAAATAACCAATTTAAACAATAAAGCTGCCTCACATGCAGATAATGGTCAAAGTCAACAGTATTCAAAACCGTGATAAAGCAAAAAGTCGTGAGTACAGAAAATACAGTTTTAAATGCAGTGGTAAAAATACAACACTCTAAAAGGCTTTTGAGGGTAAAACTTAACAGATGATACACAAAAATAACAGTAGTGTTTACAATCAACTTGAAAAGATGCAATTTAGTAATGCAAAGTACTTACCCAGTGATTGTCACAAGATTCTGTCTGGAGTCTCTGAAATCAGTGCCATGATTGCCAAGCATATTTAAGCTCTACACACACACACACACACACACACACACACACACACACACACACACACACACACACACACACACACACATATATATATATATATATGTATGCATGTGTGTGTGTGTGTGTGTGTGTGTGTGTGTGTGTGTGTGTGTGTGTGTGTGTGTGTGTGTGTATGCTTAATTAAAATGGAAAAATTGAGATACAGGAAGATACCAGTGATGGCAATCCTTTTGGGTTTGTTGTGTGAAAAGCTCCTGGCACAGAATAATTCAGTGCACTTCACATGAGCAACGAATGCATAAGCAGTGTCTTTGGTAACTCAGGTGTTGGTGATCGCTGGTGTGTCACACAAGACGTCATGGTGAGTGTCACCTTTGACACATGTGTCATAGGTTTGCCATCACTGAGATAGACTGTAACATTCTGGGAAACATAATGAAAGAAAATACAGAATGGTGGGAAAATTGAGGACAGTAAATAAACTTTGGTGAATGCAGACAGGAAGAAATTTGATAGGGAAATAATACTTGTATCAGCTGAAGAAGGGAATGTGTAACAATAAGACACACAATGGGCCGGATTCACAAAACCTCCGTGTAAGACTTAATATGTCTTCCTCGGAGGCTGCAGTTGAATGGTATGACGTCATCATGCCATGAATATTCATGAGGGCACACTGACTCATCCGTAACTCTTACACGGACTGAGTAGCCGAGCAGTCTAAAAGTCCACACCCCTGCAAGGTTTTAAAAAGCATAATGTCAACAGACAAGACCGAGTCCACTCAAATGTACTTGCACCCAACACCACACTCCCTGACACTGTAAACCCCCATCAGAGTTATAAAACGGAAAATATATATTTTTTTAAATCCACGATATAGCTGCCCTTATTTGCGCTTGTTTGTGCGGGTGTGCCCATTGCTTAACCACAGTTAGCAATTGTGACATTGAAGAGCATATAAGAACTACTTATGCAAATTAATCCAAATAGCAATAGCGTAATGGTAGAGCGTATGCACAAAGAGAAGGCATTCACAGTTCGATTCCCACCAGTCTCCTTCTTATTTATGTTTTAAATCAGAATTTGAAATAATACCAGACAAACATGATTAAAATTTTATTAAAAGCAGTGACATGGCCAATGTATCAGCAAACAAAATATATATTTTGAAAAGACCCAGATATATAATAGCATGCCGTTAAGCAACGTTTTACACAGCTAAACATAGGTGCCCATAGTTTAATAGCGCTATACCCATCTAAACAGAGGTGCCCATAGTTTAATAGCGTTTTATCCAGCTAAACAGAGTTGCCCATAGTTTAATAGCACTTTATCCAGCTAAACAGAGTTGCCCATAGTTTAATAGCGCTTCACCCAGCTAAACAGAGTTGCCCATAGTGTAATAGCGCTTTACCCAGTGCAATAGAGTTGCCCAATGTTTAAAAACGCTTTACCCAGCACAACGTATTTGCATGGACGTGCACGCCGCACCAACCAGGGCACCGTAGGACACAGGGAAGCAACGTAGAGCTAAGTTGATTAAACGCAGCCACACCCCCTAGCCTGTCTAGACAGTATTGAAATAAAAGAATGACAAGGTTTGAACCCAGGACCCTTTGCATCATAATCAAAGTAAAGAACCACTAAGCCATGACAACATAGGAGAAGCAGCCACTATTAACATTCATAAACTTAGGAATGGTAGTTTAACCATTACTAAGCAGGTCTGCAGTCAGCCGAGAATTTTACAAAATGGCCAATCACAAAAAAGTGTGGGAAATGCGGCATATTTAAGCCCCACAGGCAGGAATACATGCCATAACTGTTTGTAGCTTGCATCTGCGGTCAGAATGTCTGGTGTTGGAGATGGAGTGCGCTTCCGAGCACAGCGATGGGGCACCGAGGAGTCCAAATACATGGTTTGGCTCCTAGTCCACCATCACGAGGCAAGACTCCTGCAGGGCCAGTTCCAAGGGACGGAGTACAAGGCAGAGGCTTGGAACCAGTTAGCCCGTGACCTCACCAGTGCCACAGGCATTCCCCGGACTGGTGAGCAGGCCCGTCACCACCATGCGGACCTGAAGAGACGAAAGGAGGACCACCTGAACCAGTGGCTACAGGAGGCCCATGGAATGCAGGATGCCCCACAACTGAGTATGTAGCCATGGAATGCAGTATGTAAGGATTTAAAATGGAGTATGTATAATGGATAGGAATGTTTTT